>NC_092170.1:35769667-35834667 GCF_045791955.1 Oncorhynchus clarkii lewisi
TTCACCCAAGGTGCAGGAGGCTGGCTCCAGATAGATTCACCTTTCACCCAAGGTGCAGGAGGCTGGCTCCATGTAGATTCACCTTTCACCCAAGGTGCAAGAGGCTGGCTCCAGGTAGATTCACCTTTCACCCAAGGTGCAGGAGGCTGGCTCCAGGTAGCTTTACCTTTCACCCAAGGTGCAGGCTGGCTCCAGGTAGATTCACCTTTCACCCAAGGTGCAGGAGGCTGGCTCCAGGTAGATTCACCTTTCACCCAAGGTGCAGGAGGCTGGCTCCAGGTAGATTCACCTTTCACCCAAGGTGCAGGCTGGCTCCAGGTAGATTCACCTTTCACCCAAGGTGCAGGAGGCTGGCTCCAGGTAGATTCACCTTTCACCCAAGGTGCAGGAGGCTGGCTCCAGGTAGATTCACCTTTCACCCAAGGTGCAGGAGGCTGGCTCCAGGTAGATTCACCTTTCACCCAAGGTGCAGGAGGCTGGCTCCAGGTAGATTCACCTTTCACCCAAGGTGCAGGAGGCTGGCTCCAGGTAGATTCACCTTTCACCCAAGGTGCAGGAGGCTGGCTCCAGCTGGCTCAGGCTCAATTCAACCACTGCTATTTTGATTGTTGATATTGTCATTATCCTTGACATATAAAGGTCATTGCCATATCGAGAGGATATCTGCAGCATTTACCTTTCAATCATTTGTTCTTGTATTCATCCCCAGGTGAGCTGTGAGCTGCTGAAGGCGTCCAGCCTGGCCTATATGGTGACACGCCCCCTGGCCAGCGCCAACAGCTGTGTGGATCCTGTCCTTTACTTCATGGCTGGGCAAGGTTTCCGTAGTAACCTCGGCAACAAAAATCAGAGCATCGCCAAAGAAACCAGGAAGCGCGATGGCGGCCCTTTCGAAGCAGCTCTGACTGTCAGGAGAGTCAATCTATGTACTGAATAGCTATGGAACCGAGTGAACTCCATTGGACAAACACACTGGAAGGATGACTGGTTCCTCTAAACGGAATATTATTTAGCCCATATTATTAGCCTGTTTGAAGGAGAATGTATGTCATGATATTTTATTGAATGTTCTTTCCCTGACTGGTAAATACTGGGAGATTACAACATACAATAGAAATACCAGATGTCTTACTTGAAAGTGAGAGGGGAATACAGTAACTCATTGATTGTGAGAGGGGAATACAGTAACTCATTGATTGTGAGAGGGGAATACAGTAACTCATTGATTGTGAGAGGGAAATACAGTAACTCATTGATTGTGAGAGGGGAATACAGTAACTCATTGATTGTGAGAGGGGAATACAGTAAATCATTGAAAGTGAGAGGGGAATACAGTAACTCATTGAAAGTGAGAGGGGAATACAGTAACTAATTGAAAGTGAGAGGTGAATACAGTAACTCATTGATTGTGAGAGGGGAATACAGTAACTCATTAATTGTGAGAGGGGAATACAGTAACTCATTGAAAGTGAGAGGGGAATACAGTAACTCATTGATTGTGAGAGGGGAATACAGTAACTCATTGAAAGTGAGAGGGGAATACAGTAACTCATTGATTGACATCTGACTTAGATAAGGAAGCTAAAGGCAGGAAGAAATACACTGGTTGATGCTGAGGGTGTAGAGAGAATAGATGCTGTTATAACATGTCAGGGACGTTAGTGATACTGTAATCACAATAAACAGTAAATATATATTTAGGGGCCGCTGATTGTAGTGTATCTAACAAACCTTTCTTCGGGATTACATACACCACACACAGACTGTAAATCAGTCTTAAGAGGACCTCCTCGTAAGAGCATTCAGAGAAAGTCATTCAGCTCCAGGCATGACTTGGGCAGGTTCTTGGGTGTGTCTGGAAAGTCATGAATTAACATCACCAAAGACTCACAGATGGTGCTGGATATAATCCAGACAGAGAGCTTTATAGAAGCAACACAGGCTCACTGCTAGCTGGCACAACTACAAATTACTAAGAAAAAACTCATGCTTAACCCGTAAGAGTCTAAGCCCTGTCTAAGCCGGAGGGAGGGGAGGGGTGCATTTTTTTAAGGAGGTCATACCAAGGATCATTTAGCTTTTTGATTTTGAATTGTAAGACCCCTTGAACTATCAACAAATACAAATGATTTAAATACCAGGTTCACTACAACAGAATTTGTACAGAAAATCTACAGGAAGTTTGTTCTGAAGTGTCTATCAAAACTGAACGATATAAGATCAGGAAACATGTGTTTGTATGTGTTTTTTTTGGACATGTATTTAAGCCCTTATTTTTGACACTAGTCGCCATATACTCTACTGGTCAAATGTTTAAGAACACCTACTCATTCAAGGGTTTTTCTTTGTTTTTACTATTTTCTACTTTGTAGAATAATAGTGAAGACATCAAAACTATGAAATAACACATATGTAATCATGTTGTAACCAACAAAGTGTTGTAACCAAAAAAACATATTTTATATTTGATATTCTTCAAATAGCAACCCTTTGCCTTGATGACAGCTTTGCACACTTGGCATTCTCTCAACCAGCTTCACCTGGAATGCTTTTCCAACAGCCTTGAAGGAGTTCCCACATATGCTGAGCACATGCTGGCTGCTTTTTCCTCCACTCTGCGGTCCGACTCATCCCAAACCATCTCAATTGGGTTGAGGTCAGGGGATTGTGGAGTCCAGGTCATCTGATGCAGCACTCCATCACTCTCCTTGGTCAAATAGCCCTTGCCCAGCCTCGGGGTGTGTTGGGTCATTGTTCTGTTGAAAAACGAATTATTGTCCCACTAAGCTCAAACCAGATGGGATGGAGAAGTGCTGCAGAATGCTGTGGTAGCCATGCTGGTGAGCCTTGAATTCTAAATAAATCACAGACAGTGACACCAGCAAAGCACCTCCACACCATAACACCTCCTCCATGCCTCACGGTGGGAACCACACATGCAGAGATCATCTGTTCACCCACACCGCCTCTCAGAAAGACACAGCGGTTGGAACCAAACATCTCCAATTTTGGACTCAGACCAAAGGACATTTCCACCAGTCTAATGTCCATTGCTCGTGTTTCTTGGCCCAAGCAAGTCTCTTCTTCTTATTGGTGTCCTTTAGTAGTGGTTTCATGGCAGCAATTCGACCATGAAGGCCTGATTCACGCAGTCTCCTCTGAACAGTTGATGTTGAGATTTGTCTGATATTTGAACTCTGAAGCATTTATTTGGGCTGCAATCTGAGGTGCAGTTAACTCTAATGAACTTACCCTCTGCAGCAGCAGTAACTCTGGGTCTTCCTTTCCTGTGATGGTCCTCATGAGAGCCAGTTTCATCATAGCGCTTGATGGTTTTTGCAACTGCACTTGAAGAAACTTTCAAAGTTCATCAATATGTCCTTATTGACTGGCCATGTCATAAAGTAATGATAGACTGTCGTTTCTCTTTGCTTATTTGAGCTGTTCTTGCCATAATATGGACTTGGTCTTTTACCAAATAGGGCTGTCTTCTGTATACCCCCACTACCTTGTCACAAAACAACTGATTGGCTCAAACACTTTAACAAGGAAAGAAATTCCACAAATTAACTTTGAACAAGGCACACCTGTTAATTGAAATGCATTCCCGGTGACTACCTCATGAAGCTGGTTGAGAAAATGCCAAGAGTGTGCAAAGCTGTTATCAAGGCAAAAGGTGGCTATTTAAAGAATCTCAAATCTCAAATATATTTAGATATGTTTAACACTTTGGTTACTACATAATTCGATATGTGTCCTTTCATAGTTTTGATGTCTTCATAGCTTTGATGTCTACAATGTAGAAAATAGTAAAAGAACAACCCTTGAATGAGTAGGTTGACCAGTAGTGTATTTCCATATGTTTTTTAACTGGTACCAGGTGGACCTTCAGATGAGTCTTGTGAGACCTGTGGGCATCCAAGAGCAAAACAACCAATACGTACTGTACATGTCGATGAGTCTCACCTTTACACAGGGTGTGTAGCCCAAACTATTCTGACGCTACAGACAGAAGTTGGCAGATGGGATGTACCGACTTCAGACGAGTCCAAAGACACTTTTTCGTAGAGCAAAACGGAGAAAACCATTGTGTCTGTGAGAGTCTCATCTTTCCGTGTATTTAACACTTGACATCCTGTCAATTTACTGTGCTGATAGTGAATCCATGTTTGTCAACGTCATCCATGTTTGATCAATGTTTGTCAACGTCATCCATGTTTGTCAACAGACTTTATTTTTTGCAACCTGTCATTGTAATTTAACAAACATACAGACTCTCTCTCACACACACACACACACACGCACGCACACACACACATGTTTACCGCTGAGCGTTCATGCAATAACACAAAGCACACACAGACGACTCAAAATAAACCTCTCCTTTATTTCAAGAGTAAAAATATCATACAGAAAAACGTAATATCATAATAAATACAATCTACAACGTAGAGAAGAGGAGTTATTTTAATTTCTGCACCACTTCAGTTTATAACGTGTCATAATGAAACAGACCAGATAAAAACATGGACATGTTCAACCCATAAAAATAATCAAATCCAGACAATGGTTCTGAACTGCAAAAACAGCAACATACAGAATATAAAATAATAGTTCAAATGAATCACAATCGTCATTATTATCCACCCTTTATAAAATGTAAACTGCAAAGCCAAACTGTGTTTCCACGGTCAAGCAGCTACGTCAGACACTAATCCAAAATATATATTTAAATAACTAAAAAAAGACAGAAGTAGAAAACACTTGAAATGCAGCTGAAGGAATAAGATTGAGATGGTCAGTCATGATTTTGTATTTCTGTGGTAATGTAGTTAGTTCCCTTTAGGAGGACTGTGAATACAGCATTTACCCAGACGACCCAGAGCTGATAGGGTCTGTCTGCATGCTCTCCTTGGAGGAGCAGGAACGTGTGTGTTTATGTGTGTGTGTGTGTGTGTGTGTGCAGGTGTGTGTGTGTAACAATAAGTAACAACACTTGAATGAAAACTCTGAATAGTGTATCTGTAGTGCTTTATCTGTGGGGGCAAAAGAGCCGAGTTGATTATTCTACTAACTTAGCCTTTGTCTGTTGCTAGGCAATCGTCACAAGGCAGGAAGTGAGGTCATGGCTTGAGATAAATGCCACATGGAGTAGGATGCCACTCATCAATGGTCAGTGTAGCTGGGAGGGTCAACTGATCCTAGATCTGTGACACGCCAGGAGAGAGGAAGTCACAGGACAAAGCAAACCTCACCCAAAATGTCTGGGACTGATTTAAGTGTGTCAAAAGAGGCACTGAAAATTACTGGCAAACCCACATCCTGACACTGTCCCTGACCCTGTCCCTGACTCTGACCCTGTCCCGGACTCTGTCCCTGACCCTGTCCCTGTCCCTGTCCCGGACTCTGTCCCTGACCCTGTCCCGGACTCTGTCCCTGACCCTGTCCCTGACCCTGTCCCGGACTCTGTCCCTGACCCTGTCCCTGACACTGTCCCGGACTCTGTCCCTGACCCTGTCCCTTTCCTTTCCCTGTCACGACCATCCTCTGTACACATCTAAGAGGGCAATTCACCTTGTCTATTCACAGCCCTATGCACATATACAGTATACAGCCATTTACACAGCCATATGTAAATATGTACAGCCATTTACACAGCCGTATGTAAATATATACAGCCATTTACACAGCCGTATGTAAATATATACAGCCATTTACACAGCCGTATGTAAATATATACAGCCATTTACACAGCCGTATGTAAATATATACAGCCATTTACACAGCCATATGTAAATATGTACAGCCATTTACACAGCCGTATGTAAATATGTACAGCCATTTACAGCTCAGTACTACACATTCAACTTTAATCAGAAGCTAAATTAAGCTAAAGTGGAACTGACAGCGTTTTAACTACTTTGCAGATATGAAACAAACAGGCAATCATAATATCAGTCAAAAATATCAAATTCCCAGTTTATGCTACAAAACCAACTTGATAAGAGGTTTTAAAAATAGGTTATATTTTACTCAGCGTTCCATGACGTACACTGAGGCACTGTGGGCAGAATAGGTGCATTTCAATGCACAATTAATATAATTCACTAATGCATTTCTTGGTACATTGTTTGCTGCCTCCATTCGGGATGCGTTGTTTCAGTTTCAAAAACGGATGATTGTAACTAACTAACTGGGAATGTCAATACAATCACACTAGCAACGGCAATGATCACAAGTCAGTCATAACGTGGCTAATAGGCTAGCGTATCTATTGATGTAGCAAGCTAAAAACACAGAGCCTAACGCTAGCTAGCTGCTAGGAGGATGTCATGTCATTGGAGGAGCGGGTGAGAAAGAGTGACGTTTGCCCCTCATACTGTTTTCGGTGGCTACACAGCTAGAGATGGAGGTGTCATTTAGTTAGCTAGCAAGAATGTGAATCGCTTTGCTAGCTAGCTATCCTGAACTTGAGCGACGTATTATCCAGTTAGCATATCTCTTTCGTTCGCTAATTCACTCTGGCTATCTCCTCTGATTTCAGAGCCCTCTTGTCTGAGTGTGCCAGAGCACAGAATAACTGATTCATTTATGAACGCACAACACCGGCTGAATATATGCAGTGTCAGTAAACATGGGCAAAAAAAGTAATACTTAGTTACGAACGCTCCAGATATCATGTAAACAGCCTAGCAACCAGCTCTGCTAGGGCGAGTAAAAATGGTCAGAGTAAGGCGTTCTCTCATTTGTCTCTGGAAGTAGCTAGCTAGCCCACTTTAGCCAGTTAGCTTGGGTGCTTGGTTGGGACAAGAATGCACTGGCTACTTACTATTCCCCATCGTTTCTCAGTGCAATTTTGACGGTCAACTAGCTGAAAAAGCTTGAGAGGGGTTATCTAATATTCCTTCGTTAGATTGTAGCTGACCTTGCACTGGCTAGCATTAGCTATTGATCTTGTTGTTGATGTGCATATAGGGAAAAAGAGCCTGCCGTTTTATGGTTGTTCGATCATTAGGACTGTAAAGTTCCCAAATGTAAGAGGACTCCTGTGGTATTGACATATTTGTAGAAATCCATTCAGGTGTATTTTGTGGCTTTTTGTTCTATCGATCTAAAGTCGCTCTGTTGTAACTTCCTGTAAACACACAGTCCAGGTCAAAGTGAATGATGGCAGGTCTGTGTGGCAAATGGCTTGTTTGCATAAAGTCCTACTGGTGCACCGGTCTGCGTAGACGCCGGTCCTGGATGAGACAGGTGTTTTTATTAGGGTTTTATTTACTGCAGTGTCTATGAATTGTCCAAACCGTTTTCAACTCTCTATATTGCTATACAATTTTTTTTTACAAATGCCTTACTGTATGTAACTACCAAACATTTTAAGAATTTATGAAAACATGAAAATGATCATATCTATGCGTTCGCTTGATAGATTTTTTTTTTTTTTTTTAAAGCGTCACATTCTTCCTGGTGGTGTATATGAACTGATTTGAATTAGATTTCATGTTGCTAAAATGCTGTCAGTTCCACTTTAAATGCCATCTATAAGAGCTGACGAGTACAACATGTAGTTCATGCTGCTTGCATATCATTATGTCTCTCTCTCAATGTTGGAGCTCAACCCCCAAGTATTTGCTAGATAAGACTACATTCAACATGATCAAGAAGACCTAAAACTTCCGCTAATCAGCGTTTCAAACACAAGACGAGCTAAATCGTTTAAATAGCTAAATCTGTTATAAGAATTATTCAAAGTTTAATCTAGACAAAACATGTGAGTTGTTTTCTATAATACTTGTTATTGTGTGTGTGTGTGTGTGTGTGTGTGTGTGTGTGTTTGTGTGAATGTAGACCTACCGTGTGTGTGTGTGTGTGTGTGTGTGTGTGTGTGTGTGTGAATGTAGACATATCGTGTTTGTGTGTGTGTGTGTGTGTGTCTGTGTGTGTGTGTGTGTGTGTGTGTGTGTGTGTGTGAATGTAGACCTATTGTGTATGTGTGTGTGTGTGTGTGTGTGTGTGTGTGTGTGTGTATTGCAGTATCAAGTGCAGACAGTGTTAAGGTCCTCCAACCTGTCCAGAGTCTTATGGAAGCACAACCACACGCGTGGGTTAATTAATGGTTCCTTCTCTCTTCTCCTCCCTGCCTCTAAAGACAGAGGATTATTGCTCAACAATAGGATAAAATACAAGTTGATTGTGTTATAAATATGAGTGTTTCCCTGTGTCTGGCATCCAGGCTAAGTTCCCAACAAGCACCCAGGCTAACTTCCCAAATCCCAACAAAGAGGAAAATCAACCTCTCTGGTCACCGTTTTGGAATCCCATCGCATCCTTCGCTCAGCGAGGTAGAGTTATTTTTTACCCAGCATTCACCACTGCAAATGTTTAGCTGTTAACCTGAGAGAGAGAGAGACAGAGAGAGAGACAGAGAGAGAGAGAGAGGGAGAGGGAGAGGGAGAGGGAGAGAGGGAGAGGGAGAGAGAGAGACAGAGAGAGAGAGAGAGAGAGTTAGAATGGTTGACCATTGACTCACAGGATGTTGTCACAGGAATGGGACTTGAGAGGTGGTGTGTGTGTGTTCCCAATATCCCCACTAGGGGTCAGTAGCTTCCTCACTAACTGTCAGCATTGACAAACCATGAATGAACCGTGATTTATGTACGTCTCACGTTTAAATGTGCTGAGCTAGACGCATGTGTTTTTGTCACTGATGACTAACTAGGGAGGGTGTGTGTGGTGGAGGGAGTTCTTCCCCCGACACCACAATGATAGGCAGCGTGTTACTATTCCATAATTCAGCAGTCACTAGAAGAATATGCCTTCCTGTGTGTGTGTGTGTGTGTGTGTGTGTGTGTGTGCTTTCCAGAGACTCCTGGGAGAAGTCAACGACACTCCAAGAATCAGAATGTTCAGAGGACTGGAGAGAAGAAGAAGAGGTGGTGAAAATACAATGAGAGGAACGACAAGAGGGAGAATCAGCAAGGGAAAAGGAAGTGACCGGCACCTCCTGTGTACCCCTGGCAGCTGATGAGGAAGAAGACGAGGATGACTTGTTCTCCACCAGCAGAGATGCGTCTTCCACTGAGTCTGAGTCACTAGACTCTGGTCGGAACGTCATCCCCATGGAACCAGGCCTCTGCTCCTGAATCTGAGCCACCTGAAACCTGTCAATCAAACAGAAGATTGGCCCACGGTGCATGTGTGTACGTATGTGTGTGTGTGTGTGTGTAAGTGTGTGTGTGTGTGTAAGTGTGTGTGTATAGAATGTGTGTGTGTGTGTGTAAGTGTGTGTGTGTGTGTACGTATGTGTGTGTGTGTGTGTAAGTGTGTGTGTATAGAATGTGTGTGTGTGTGTGTAAGTGTGTGTGTGTGTGTACGTATGTGTGTGTGTGTGTGTAAGTGTGTGTGTATAGAATGTGTGTGTGTGTGTGTGTAAGTGTGTGTGTGTGTGTAAGTGTGTGTGTATAGAATGTGTGTGTGTGTGTGTAAGTGTGTGTGTGTGTGTACGTATGTGTGTGTGTGTGTGTAAGTGTGTGTGTATAGAATGTGTGTGTGTGTGTGTGTAAGTGTGTGTGTGTGTGTAAGTGTGTGTGTATAGAATGTGTGTGTGTGTGTGTGTGTGTGTGTAAGTGTGTGTGTGTATAGAATGTGTGTGTGTGTGTGTGTGTGTGTGTGTGTGTGTGTAAGTGTGTGTGTGTGTGTGTAAGTGTGTGTGTGTGTTTCCATCCTCACCTCCCAACAGACCGGGTCACCTCCCCAGGCACACTCCACTCCCCCTCAGGGAGTGACTCAGACCCAGGGCTGGGGGTCTGGGAGATCTTAGGGGGGGAGTGGTGTGTGTCCACGGGGGGCAGGAGAGGGGTCTTCTGGAGGGACTGGAGGTCCAGAGGGGGTAACAGGAGGGACTGTGGGGGTTTGAGGGGGCCGAGGAGGATGGGGGGCCATTTCTTCTGGGCACAGCGGGAGCAGCAGTAGCCGTGTCGGGGGCCAGACAGGCCAGACAGACCAGAGATGGTGTGGAGGTGAGACTGGTGAGGACACAGTCTGGGCAGGGAGAGGAACTGAGTCAGAGGAGACAGCACCGGAAACCTGGAGCAGGGGGGGAGAATGGGAGGGATAAAGAGAAAGAGAGAAACAAGAGGAATTAGCGATAGAAAATGGTGACATATAGACAACCCATTTTAAAACTCTCTACAACACCGTTCAAATTGACACAAACGCAGAACAACGCAGAACAACGCAGAACAACGCAGAACAACGCCAAATTCATGAGGAGTTGAATGGATTAGAAAAAGCTATAAAGGACAAAACATCCACTGGACTCCCCAGTTACTGACCAGGAGCTCTATAAGAAACTAAACTATTACTGACCAGGAGCTCTATAAGAAACTAAACTATTACTGACCAGGAGCTCTATAAGAAACTAAACTATTACTGACCAGGAGCTCTATAAGAAACTAAACTATTACTGACCAGGAGCTCTATAAGAAACTAAACTATTACTGACCAGGAGCTCTATAAGACACTAAACTATTACTGACCAGGAGCTCTATAAGAAACTAAACTATTACTGACCAGGAGCTCTATAAGAAACTAAACTATTACTGACCAGGAGCTCTATAAGAAACTAAACTATTACTGACCAGGAGCTCTATAAGACACTAAACTATTACTGACCAGGAGCTCTATAAGAAACTAAACTATTACTGACCAGGAGCTCTATAAGAAACTAAACTATTACTGACCAGGAGCTCTATAAGAAACTAAACTATTACTGACCAGGAGCTCTATAAGAAACTAAACTATTACTGACCAGGAGCTCTATAAGAAACTAAACTATTACTGACCAGGAGCTCTATAAGACACTAAACTATTACTGACCAGGAGCTCTATTAGAAACTAAACTATTACTGACCAGGAGCTCTATAAGAAACTAAACTATTACTGACCAGGAGCTCTATAAGAAACTAAACTATTACTGACCAGGAGCTCTATAAGAAACTAAACTATTACTGACCAGGAGCTCTATAAGAAACTAAACTATTACTGACCAGGAGCTCTATAAGAAACTAAACTATTACTGACCAGGAGCTCTATAAGAAACTAAACTATTACTGACCAGGAGCTCTATAAGACACTAAACTATTACTGACCAGGAGCTCTATAAGAAACTAAACTATTACTGACCAGGAGCTCTATAAGAAACTAAACTATTACTGACCAGGAGCTCTATAAGACACTAAACTATTACTGACCAGGAGCTCTATAAGAAACTAAACTATTACTGACCAGGAGCTCTATAAGAAACTAAACTATTACTGACCAGGAGCTCTAAAAGAAACTAAACTATTACTGACCAGGAGCTCTATAAGAAACTAAACTATTACTGACCAGGAGCTCTATAAGAAACTAAACTATTACTGACCAGGAGCTCTATAAGAAACTAAACTATTACTGACCAGGAGCTCTATAAGAAACTAAACTATTACTGACCAGGAGCTCTATAAGAAACTTCAGACTCTCAAATAAAAAAAAAAATGGCTTTTGTCCATTCATATATACAGTCATTTCTCTTACCCTTCAGCAGTACAACTGAGCAGAACACTGTTTAAGGTATGTATTGTCTAGGCAGGGTCATTGCTCTGACCCAGAACACTAAGGTATGTATTGTCTAGGCAGGGTCATTGTCTGACCCAGAACACTAAGGTATGTATTGTCTAGGCAGGGTCATTGTCTGACCCAGAACACTAAGGTATGTATTGTCTATCAGGGTCATTGCTCTGACCCAGAACACTAAGGTATGTATTGTCTAGGCAGGGTCATTGCTCTGACCCAGAACACTAAGGTATGTATTGTCTAGGCAGGGTCATTGTCTGACCCAGAACACTAAGGTATGTATTGTCTAGGCAGGGTCATTGCTCTGACCCAGAACACTAAGGTATGTATTGTCTAGGCAGGGTCATTGCTCTGACCCAGAACACTAAGGTATGTATTGTCTAGGCAGGGTCATTGCTCTGACCCAGAACACTAAGGTATGTATTGTCTAGGCAGGGTCATTGCTCTGACCCAGAACACTAAGGTATGTATTGTCTAGGCAGGGTCATTGCTCTGACCCAGAACACTAAGGTATGTATTGTCTAGGCAGGGTCATTGCTCTGACCCAGAACACTAAGGTATGTATTGTCTAGGCAGGGTTCTCACTTGATTGCGGAGGCTTTGCTGATGTCCATCTGTTTACTCTCGTACTCCAATAGCAGCTCCTCCAGGGCAACAGCATTCTCTACAACACATACAGCGCTTCAGCAAATACTACAGAGAACAGCTGCATTAGTGATTACACACACACACACACACACACACACACACACACACACACACACACACACACACACACACACACACACACACACACACACACACACACACACACACACACACACACACACACACACACACACACACACACACACACACACACACACACACACACACACGTGGGGATTCCTTAGGGAAATTGTGATGACAGCACTCACCACAGTAACTCAATCGATCAATAGTGTTAGATCAATAGTGTTAGATCATTAGTGTTAGATCAATAGTGTTAGATCAATAGTGTTAGATCAATAGTGTTAGATCAATAGTGTTAGAGTCCCACAGCAGGGAAATGAATAGGCTGCTATTTGATATTGAGGCAGTTAGTGGTTTCACTTAGCAGAGCCGTATTTCTGTGTTTGCAGATCTGAAGAGACTGTATAGGAGGAGGTAACGTGGCTTAACCTGGGCCTTGTAGTGGGCATAGAAGAGCTTACAGCGTTGTTGTTTTGCTTCGGTTCTCCAAACACACAACTGGTAAAGGGCTAGGGGCTGCACTAGGATCAGGCCTATGAAATCAGAAGAAGCATTGACATCATCATAAAGGGACTGGTACCTTTCTTCTCTGTGATGAGGCGTACCAGAACACTGATGGTGTCTTCATTAGGGTCATCTACGATGTAGGGACAACCGTTACCTACAGCGAGAGAGGGGGAGAAAGAGAGGGAGAGAGAGAGGGGGGGGTAAATATAGGGAGAGAAACATTCAACATTACTGTTAGTAGTTGACTACCCAGAGATAATGACAGGTCATGTGAAAGTAGGCTACCAGAGAACTAAATAGGGACGACACTGGGATTCATCTTACAGATAATAAACAATTCCACAGGGAATTGAACCAAAATGACTTTTCAACTCAATAAAGAAAAAGCTCTGGAAATGAGAGACTTTCCCCGTGTGAATGTGTGTTTGAGTGACTGAATAGAGACGTCAGTGGGATGGTATGTCAGACAACTTCGGGACTGTGTACACCAACAGAGCTGATTAAGCTTGCTAAATCTCCCTAGTTCTCAACTATTCTCTCTCTGTCTCTCTCTGTCTCTCTCTCGCTCTCTCTGTCTGTCTCTGTCTCTCTGTCTCTGTCTCCGTCTCTCTGTCTCTCTCTCGCTCTCTCTGTCTCTCTTTCTATCTCTCTCTTTCTCTGTCTGTCTCTCTCTCTCTGTCTCTGTCTCTCTCGCTCTCTCTGTCTCTCTTTCTATCTCTCTCTTTCTCTGTCTGTCTCTGTCTCTCTGTCTCTGTCTCTGTCTCTGTCTCTGTCTATTTCATTCCACATTTCTCTCTTGCTCCCTATAACTAAATACGTTTTATTCTCCTATTCTCTATCTGCCCTCCTTTCTCTCTCATAAGGCTGACGGTCCTTGTATGAGAGCAACCAACAGAATAGATGCAAGAAGCGAACAGATGGAGGCACTAGAATAGCTAACTCAGCTGCATGCTCCATTCAGCACTCTGTCTGTCTGTCTGTCTGTCTGTCTGTCTTCGTTCCACAACAATAGCTTCCTCTCCACCGTGAACAATGGTATTTCTGCAGCAGCCTGAGTCAGCCTATCTTTGTGACGCAGGGAGTGTTAGCGCAGACTAACATGAACTAACTACTTCTCAATAGTTTACCCAAAGCCATAGATCTACAAATGCAATCCACATATATGTATTCTGTATATGTATGTATAGCTTATACAACCCCGTGCTCTCAAATGAGTGTTCACTGTGTCAGTGGAGGTTAAAAGAGAACTGACAGACGAAATGGTGTCTCACACACACACACACACACACACACACACACACACACACACACACACACACACACACACACACACACACACACACACACACACACACACACACACACACACACACACACACACACACACACACACACACACAAATGAGTAAAGTGCTGGTGTAAGAGAGAGAGAGAAGGAGAGGGAGAGACAGAGAAAGAGAAGGACAGAGAGAGAGAAGGAAAGAGAGAGAGAGAGAGAGACAGAGAGACAGAGAGAGAGAGACAGAAGGAAAGAGAGAGAGAGAGACAAGAGGAAGAGAAAGAGGGAGAGAGAGATAGAGGGAGAGAGAAATAGAGGGAGAGAGAGATAGAGAGAGAAGGAGAGGGAGAGAGAGGAGGGAGAGAGAGGAGGGAGAGAGAGAGAGAGATAGAGGGAGAGAGAGGAGGGAGAGAGAGAGAGCGAGAGAGAGAATCAGAGAGAAGAAAAGAGAGCGAGAGAGACAGAGAAGGAATGAGAGAGAGAGAGAGACGGGAGAGGAAAGAAAAGGAGAGGAGACATTATTGAATAATTGATCTGGGATAGGAGAGATAGACTGATAGTGTCTTGTTCCTCGTAGAGAGGGAGAGAAGCAGGAGGGGAGGGCGAGAGGGAGTTTCTCCATGCTACAGGGCAGCTACGGTTTCACAAGGGGATGGAGACTGAGACACTAGCAACATCAGACAGGAAGAGGGAGAAAACAAGATAAACAAGTCCAGCCCTGGTGTGACAGTGTAGCGGAGGTAAGCATGGACACAGCAACAGGAAACATAAACAGTTGCCAACGGAGGCGACGCTGTAAGGCCAGGCCTATTGTAGAGACAGCTGTGTCATCAAACACAGCTGGTGGCACAAACACACACACACACACACACACACACACACACACACACACACACACACACACACACACACACACACACACACACACACACACACACACACACACACACACACAAATAAAGATACACTCTCTCCTCACTGTGATCATCATGCATCAAAGCAGAGCAAGAGATACAAAGGCAATGCCAACCAGATAGGGATTGGGAGTGTGTGTGTGTGTGTGTGTGTGCGTGCGTGCGTGCGCGCGCGTGCGTGTGTTATGGAATTCCATCTGATCTTAAGGGGATTAGAATGTGTACTGTTCCCTTTGCGTCAGAGTTATTAGTTCCCCCCACCACACCCTCGTTACATGGCTTATAGTCTAACATGACTACTGTCTATGAAAAGGACTGAAAGAAAAACGGGATTTGTTTGTGCCCTGTGATTGTGAGAGATGTAGCTATCGTCTGTATCAGAGGATCTACATCACTGCCCTTAGAGAGATATCAGCTTATTCAGGAGCCTCCTTGTGTTCTGTAGAGACCTGCTTCCCAGTGTGTGACAGGACGTGTGACGCCCATGTGTATCCCCTTTACGTGTAAATCTGTCAGATCTGAAACAGTGAGTCTGAGGATTCAGGTTTACTGTCCAGGGACAGATTTCAAATGTTAACTGAGAAGATTTCAGCAATCGGATAGGATTAAATGCTAGAATCGGGGGTTTTTCAAAACTGTAACATTTGATTGTGATTCTCCGGATAGGGATAAGGATTTGGTAATCCAATCAGGCTTGAATGTCGATTTTGTGTTTTCTTTTAACTCAAATGTAGTGATTAGGACAGTTTTTCAGGATTATCTTGATCCTACTAGACATGTGGATTCAGGATGGATTTAGGAAGGTGAAAGGTGAAAGGCCAAGACATGTCAATATAACTTAAGGTGAGGAGGTATAAAAAAACATTCTTACATCTGAAAACCAAAGGTTTGTTATATTAAACTCTCTCATGTTTCTCTCTCCCTAACTCTCTGTCTCTCTTTCTCTCTCACCCTCTTTCTGTGGTGTGGCATTCTCCTCGTCTCCTCCCTCCTTCTCGGCAGTACAGTGGTATCCTTTCTTCTTGAGGATATTACAGATGAGGATCCCCAGGAGTCCCATCACACAGAAGATTGGCACCAGGACGAACACGGCATACTCTGTACTCTTCTCCTCCGGGCTCCGTACTGCCGTACCGTTCACCGACAGGCCGCCACTTCCCGCCAAACCCTTACCTACCGTACGCACCGCGCGCACGTGGGTAGACTGGGCAGGGGGGGCTGGGGAGAGATAAGGGGGAGCTAGGGTTTTGGGAAGGACAGAGAGAAACAGAGACATGAGGGGGGATAGAGAATATGACCCTGTTAAAACCATTATTCCACCAGTGGAAACATAATCACAGTAGATAACTATTTGTTGGTGTGATATTGTTTCTGTCCATGCTCACCTCTCACACAGACCAGGGTGGAGGCTGTCCTCCCAGCAGTGGGGTGGAACCTAGAGGCACCAAACAATATCACAACAATACCATGTTATCATAGCAGTGGGGTGGAACCTAGAGGCACCAAACAATATCACAACAATACCATGTTATCATAGCAGTGGGGTGGAACCTAGAGGCACCAAACAATATCACAACAATACCATGTTATCATAGCAGTGGGGTGGAACCTAGAGGCACCAAACAATATCACAACAATACCATGTTATCATAGCAGTGGATTCATTTCCTGGTCCCATGTTATATTTACATTTTAGTCATTACATTTTTAGGAAGAAAAAACATGGTTGTTGCCCTTGTTTGGTACATAGTGAGATACACAGGGAGAGGGTAGTTTTGATGTCCTCATATTGAGGAACAGGGAGAGGGTAGTTTTGATGTCCTCATATTGAGGAACAGGGAGAGGGTAGTTTTGGTGTCCTCATATTGAGATACACAGGGAGAGGGTAGTTATGGTGTCCTCATATTGAGGAACAGGGAGAGGGTAGTTTTGATGTCCTCATATTGAGGAACAGGGAGAAGAGGGTAGTTATGGTGTCCTCATATTGAGATACACAGGGAGAGGGTAGTTTTGTCTCCTCATATTGAGGAACAGGGAGAGGGTAGTTTTGTCTCCTCATATTGAGGAACAGGGAGAGGGTAGTTTTGTCTCCTCATATTGAGGAACAGGGAGAGGGTAGTTTTGTCTCCTCATATTGAGGAACAGGGAGAGGGTAGTATGGGGATACATACCCAGACAGGCAGTCTCCGCAGACAGCATCAGAGTGTGATGTACCAGAGGTCAAAACCATTTTGTTGAGGACCCCGCAGGAGGAGTGTGGGCTACATTGACCAGAGTCATAGCCGTCTGAAAACGTGCCCGCTGGACAAGACTGACATTGCACCACCTCGCCTGGTCCCTTGACCTGCCCGCAAGCCTGGCAGGAGAAAACATCTTCACATCTCAGAACAGAGTAGATGAACCACTGTAATTACACACATACACTACAGTTGTTCTGTGTTCAATAAGACGTTCCAAAATAACTAACACTGCCGTTCTGGGCAGGAACTAAGATACATTACCTATTTTTCGGTTTCATATGAAATTGTGCAGAGACATATACTGTGTATATATATATATATATATATATATATATATATACAAATATACTGTATATATATATAAATGTATAAATATACTGTATATATATATATATATATAAATATACTGTATATATATATATAAATGTATAATATACTGTATATATATAAAATATATATAAATATACTGTATATATATAATATATATATATATATATATATATTTTTATATATATATATATATATATATATATATATATATATATATATATAAAAAATAAATATACTGTATATATATACACTGCTCAAAAAAATAAAGGGAACACTAAAATAACACATCCTAGATCTGAATGAATGAAATATTCTTATTAAATACTTTTTTCTTTACATAGTTGAATGTGCTGACAACAAAATCACACAAAAATGATCAATGGAAATCAAATGTATCAACCCATGGAGGTCTGGATTTGGAGTCACACTCAAAATTAAAGTGGAAAACCACACTACAGGCTGATCCAACTTTGATGTAATGTCTTTAAAACAAGTCAAAATGAGGCTCAGTAGTGTGTGTGGCCTCCACGTGCCTGTATGACCTCCCTACAACGCCTGGGCATGCTCCTGATGAGGTGGCGGATGGTCTCCTGAGGGATCTCCTCCCATACCTGGACTAAAGCATCCGCCAACTCCCGGACAATCTGTGGTGCAACGTGGCGTTGGTGGATGGAGCGAGACATGATGTCCCAGATGTGCTCAATTGGATTCAGGTCTGGTGAACGGGCGGGCCAGTCCATAGCATCAATGCCTTCCTCTTGCAGGAACTGCTGACACACTCCAGCCACTTGAGGTCTAGCATTGTCTTGAATTAGGAGGAACCCAGGGCCAACAGCACCAGCATATGGTCTCACAAGGGGTCTGAGGATCTCATCTCGGTACCTAACGGCAGTCAGGCTACCTGGCGAGCACATGGAGGGCTGTGCGGCCCCCCAAAGAAATGCCACCCCAAACCATGACTGACCCACCGCCAAACCGGTCATGCTGGAGGATGTTGCAGGCAGCAGAACGTTCTCCACGGCGTCTCCAGACTGTCACGTCTGTCACATGCGCTCAGTGTGAACCTGCTTTCATCTGTGAAGAGCACAGGACGCCAGTGGCGAATTTGCCAATCTTGGTGTTCTCTGGCAAATGCCAAACGTCCTGCACGGTGTTGGGCTGTAAGCACAACCCCCACCTGTGGACGTCGGGCCCTCATACCACCCTCATGAAGTCTGTTTCTGACCGTTTGACCAGACACATGCACATTTGTGGCCTGCTGGAGGTCATTTTGCAGGGCTCTGGCAGTGCTCCTCCTGCTCCTCCTTGCACAAAGGCGGAGGTAGCGGTCCTGCTGCTGGGTTGTTGCCCTCCTACGGCCTCCTCCATGTCTCCTGATGTACTGGCCTGTCTCCTGGTAGCGCCTCCATGCTCTGTACACTACACTGACAGACACAGCAAACCTTCTTGCCACAGCTCGCATTGATATCCCATCCTGGATGAGCTGCACTACCTGAGCCACTTGTGTGGGTTGTAGACTCCGCCTCATGCTACCACTAGAGTGAAAGCACCGCCAGCATTCAAAAGTGACCAAAACATCAGCCAGGAAGCATAGGAACTGAGAAGTGGTCTGTAGTCACCACCTGCAGAACCACTCCTTTATTGGGGGTGTCTTGCTAATTGCCTATAATTTCCACCTGTTGTCTATTCCATTTGCACAACAGCATGTGAAATGTATTGTCAATCAGTGTTGCTTCCTAAGGGAGGTAACAGAAAGAGGAGAGGTAACAGAAAGAGGAGAGGTAACAGAAAGAGGAGAGAGGTAACAGAAAGAGGAGAGAGGAGAAAGAGGAGAGAGGTTACAGAAAGAGGAGAGAGGTAACATAGAGGAGAGAGGAAAGAGGAGAGAGGTAACAGAAAGAGGAGAAAGGAGAAAGAGGAGAGAGGTTACAGAAAGAGGAGAAAGGTAACAGAAAGAGGAGAAAGGAGAAAGAGGAGAGAGGTTACAGAAAGAGGAGAAAGGTAACAGAAAGAGGAGAGAGGTAACAGAAAGGGGGGAGAGGCAGATGTGGCCTCTGTTGACAGAAGGATCGATGCTGGTGATGTAGTTGTAGAGAGGGATCGATGGTGGTTCAGGAGTTAGGACGACAGGGTAATGAGAGGTGAGTTAGGATGACAGGGTAATGAGAGGTGAGTTAGGATGACAGGGTAAAGAGAGGTGAGTTAGGTTAGGGAGTTAGGATGACAGGGTAATGAGAGGTGAGTTAGGATGACAGGGTAATGAGAGGCGAGTTAGGTTAGGGAGTTAGAATGCCAGGGTAATGAGAGGTGAGTTAGGTTAGGGAGTTAGAATGACAGGGTAATGAGAGGTGAGTTAGAATGACAGGGTAATGAGAGGTGAGTTAGAATGACAGGGTAATGAGAGGTGAGTTAGAATGACAGGGTAATGAGAGGTGAGTTAGGTTAGGGAGTTAGAATGACAGGGTAATGAGAGGTGAGTTAGGTTAGGGAGTTAGAATGACAGGGTAATGAGAGGTGAGTTAGAATGACAGGGTAATGAGAGGTGAGTTAGAATGACAGGGTAATGAGAGGTGAGTTAGTTTAGGGAGTTAGGATGACAGGGTAATGAGAGGTGAGTTAGAATGACAGGGTAATGAGAGGTGAGTTAGAATGACAGGGTAATGAGAGGTGAGTTAGAATGACAGGGTAATGAGAGGTGAGTTAGGTTAGGGAGTTAGGATGACAGGGTAATGATTTTCCGGTCACAACTTGCAGACTTGTTTACGTGTTGCTGTGCGTTTTGTTGCCAACCTTACTTTGCTACCTGACAACTTTACGGTTTTTACTTTTTAATTACCGGTAACGATAGGTGAGTTAGGATGACAGGGTAATGATAGGTGAGTTAGGATGACAGGGTAATGATAGGTGAGTTAGGATGACAGGGTAACGATAGGTGAATTAGGATGACAGGGTAACGATAGGTGAGTTAGGATGAGAGGGTAATGAGAGGTGAGTTAGGATGACAGGGTAACGATAGGTGAGTTAGGATGACAGGGTAATGATAGGTGAGTTAGGATGACAGGGTAATGAGAGGTGAGTTAGGATGACAGGGTAATGAGAGGTGAGTTAGGATGACAGGGTAATGATAGGTGAGTTAGGATGACAGGGTAACGATAGGTGAGTTAGGATGACAGGGTAATGATAGGTGAGTTAGGATGACAGGGTAATGAGAGGTGAGTTAGGATGACAGGGTAATGAGAGGTGAGTTAGGATGACAGGGTAATGATAGGTGAGTTAGGATGACAGGGTAATGATAGGTGAGTTAGGATGACAGGGTAACGATAGGTGAGTTAGGATGACAGGGTAATGAGAGGTGAGTTAGGATGACAGGGTAATGAGAGGTGAGTTAGGATGACAGGGTAATGAGAGGTGAGTTAGGATGACAGGGTAATGAGAGGTGAGTTAGGATGACAGGGTAATGAGAGGTGAGTTAGGATGACAGGGTAATGATAGGTGAGTTAGGATGACAGGGTAATGAGAGGTGAGTTAGGATGACAGGGTAATGAGAGGTGAGTTAGGATGACAGGGATATGAGAGGTGAGTTAGGATGACTGGGTAATGAGAGGTGAGTTAGGATGACAGGGTAATGAGAGGTGAGTTTGGGATCTTCTGTCCTACCTTGATTGGCTCCTGGCCACTGGGGCACCGGAGACACACACACCCCTCCCCCCAGGGACACTGCACGGCTACAGTCCCTCCAGAGCAAAACACCTGGAATACACACTCAGATCAGTGACACAAATAATGAGACACACACACGTCTCTCTCACATACACACACACACACAAACACAAACACACACACAAAGAAACGTACCGTGAGAAGGACAAGAGCTGAGCAGCAAAGGTGGTTCCTCATCTTCTTCCAGGTATTCTTCTCTGAACATATGACCTAGAACAGAGAGGATTATGGGACAACTGGTGAGCTACAGGCAGCCAGGTAGAACAGAGAGGATAATGGGACAACTGGTGAGCTACAAGCAGCCAGGTAGAACAGAGAGGATCATGGGACAACGGGTGAGCTACAGGCAGCCAAGTAGAACAGAGAGGATCATGGGACAACAGGTGAGCTACAGGCAGCCAAGTAGAACAGAGAGGATCATGGGACAACTGGTGAGCTACAGGCAGCCAGGAAGAACAGAGAGGATCATGGGACAACAGGTGAGCTACAGGCAGCCAGGTAGAACAGAGAGGATCATGGGACAACTGGTGAGCTACAGGCAGCCAGGTAGAACAGAGAGGGTCGTGGGACAACAGGTGAGCTATAGGCAGCCAGGTAGAACAGAGAGGATCATGAGACAACTGGTGAGCTATAGGCAGCCAGGTAGAACAGAGAGGATCATGGGACAACAGGTGAGCTACAGGCAACCAGGTAGAACAGAGAGGATCATGGGAAAACAGGTGAGCTACAGTCAGCCAGGTAGAACATAGAGGATCATGGGACAACTGGTGAACTATAGTCAGGGAGAAAATTTAATGCATAATCAAAAAGTATGGCTTTGCCTGAAGAGATAAAGAACCTCTGATTACATTACGATCCTCCAGCAACCACATGACACACGCCTGAATCATTAGTGACAACTCAACATGACACACGCCTGAATCATTACAGTGACAACTCAACATGACACACGCCTGAATCATTAGTGACAACTCAACATGACACACGCCTGAATCATTAGTGACAACTCAACATGACACACGCCTGAATCATTAGTGACAACTCAACATGACACACGCCTGAATCATTAGTGACAACTCAACATGACACACGCCTGAATCATTAGTGACAACTCAACATGACACACGCCTGAATCATTAGTGACAACTCAACATGACACTTACTGTCACAACGTTGACTGAGAGACAGGTCAGATATACTGAGCTGATAGCAGAGACAGGTCAGACACACAGGGGTTTACTGAGCTGATAGCAGAGACAGGTCAGACACACAGGGGTTTACTGAGCTGATAGCAGAGACAGGTCAGATATACTGAGCAGATAGCCGAGACAGGTCAGACACACAGGGGTATACTGAGCTGATAGCAGAGACAGGTCAGACACACAGGGGTTTACTGAGCTGATAGCAGAGACAGGTCAGATATACTGAGCTGATAGCAGAGACAGGTCAGACACAACAGGGGTTTACTGAGCTGATAGCAGAGACAGGTCAGACACACAGGGGTATACTGAGCTGATAGCAGAGACAGGTCAGATATACTGAGCTGATAGCAGAGACAGGTCAGACACACGGGGGTTTACTGAGCTGATAACAGAGACAGGTCAGATATACTGAGCTGATAGCAGAGACAGGTCAGACACACAGCGGTTTACTGAGCTGATAGCAGAGACAGGTCAGATATACTGAGCTGATAGCAGAGACAGGTCAGACACACAGGGGTTTATTGAGATGATAGTAGAGACAGGTGAGACACACAGGGGTTTACTGAGCTGATAGTAGAGACAGGTCAGACACACAGGGGTTTACTGAGCTGATAGCAGAGACAGGTCAGACACACAGGGGTTTACTGAGCTGATAGCAGAGACAGGTCAGACACACAGGGGTTTACTGAGCTGATAGCAGAGACAGGTCAGACACACAGGGGTATACTGAGCTGATAGCAGAGACAGGTCAGGCACACAGGGGTTTACTGAGCTGATAGCAGAGACAGGTCAGACACACAGGGGTTTACTGAGCTGATAGCAGAGACAGGTCAGACACAAAGGGGTATACTGAGCTGATAGCAGAGACAGGTCAGATATACTGAGCTGATAGCAGAGACAGGTCAGACACACAGGGGTTTACTGAGCTGATAACAGAGACAGGTCAGATATACTGAGCTGATAGCAGAGACAGGTCAGACACACAGGGGTTTATTGAGATGATAGTAGAGACAGGTGAGACACACAGGAGTTTACTGAGCTGATAGCAGAGACAGGTCAGACACACAGGGGTTTACTGAGCTGATAGCAGAGACAGGTCAGACACACAGGGGTTTACTGAGCTGATAGCAGAGACAGGTCAGACACACAGGGGTTTACTGAGCTGATAGCAGAGACAGGTCAGACACACAGGGGTATACTGAGCTGATAGCAGAGACAGGTAAGACACACAGGGGTTTACTGAGCTGATAGCAGAGACAGGTCAGACACACAGGGGTTTACTGAGCTGATAGCAGAGACAGGTCAGACACAAAGGGGTATACTGAGCTGATAGCAGAGACAGGTCAGATATACTGAGCTGATAGCAGAGACAGGTCAGACACACAGGGGTTTACTGAGCTGATAACAGAGACAGGTCAGATATACTGAGCTGATAGCAGAGACAGGTCAGACACACAGGGGTTTATTGAGCTGATAGTAGAGACAGGTCAGACACACAGGGGTTTACTGAGCTGATAGCAGAGACAGGTCAGATCCACAGGGGTTTACTGAGCTGATAGCAGAGACAGGTCAGATATACTGAGCTGATAGCAGAGATAGGTCAGACACACATGGGTTTACTGAGCTGATAGCAGAGACAGGTCAGACACACAGGGGTATACTGAGCTGATAGCAGACACAGGTCAGACACATAGGGGTATACTGAGCTGATAGCAGAGACAGGTCAGACACACAGGGGTTTACTGAGCTGATAGCAGAGACAGGTCAGACACACAGGGGTATACTGAGCTGATAGCAGACACAGGTCAGACACACAGGGGTATACTGAGCTGATAGCAGAGACAGGTCAGACACACAGGGGTATACTGAGCTGATAGCAGAGACAGGTCAGACACACAGGGGTATACTGAGCTGATAGCAGAGACAGGTCAGATATACTGAGCTGATAGCAGAGACAGGTCAGACACACAGGGGTTTACTGAGCTGATAGCAGAGACAGGTCAGACACACGGGGGTTTACTGAGCTGATAGTAGAGACAGGTCAGACACACAGGGGTTTACTGAGCTGATAGCAGAGACAGGTCAGACACACAGGGGTTTGCTGAGCTGATAGCAGAGTCAGGTCAGATATACTGCGCTGATAGCAGAGACAGGTCAGACACACAGGAATTTACTGAGCTGATAGCAGAGACAGGTCAGACACACATGGGTATAATGAGCTGATAGCAGAGACAGGTCAGATACACTGAGCTGATAGCAGAGACAGGTCAGATACACTGAGCTGATAGCAGAGACAGGTCAGACACACAGGGGTATACTGAGCTGATAGCAGAGACAGGTCAGACACACAGGGGTTTACTGAGCTGATAGCGGAGACAGGTCAGACACACAGGGGTATACTGAGCTGATAGCAGAGACAGGTCAGACACACAGGGGTTTACTGAGCTGATAGCAGAGACAGGTCAGACATAAAGGGGTATACTGAGCTGATAGCAGAGACAGGTCAGATACACTGAGCTGATAGCAGAGACAGATCAGACACACAGGGGTATACTGAGCTGATAGTAGCGACAGGTCAGACACACACACAGGGGTTTGCTGAGCTGATAGCAGACACAGGTCAGACACACAGGGGTTTATTGAGCTGATAGCAGAGACAGGTCAGACACACGGGGGTTTACTGAGCTGATAGTAGAGACAGGTCAGACACACAGGGGTATACTGAGCTGATAGCAGGGACAGGTCAGACACACAGGGGTTTACTGAGCTGATGGCAGAGACAGGTCAGACACACAGGGGTTTACTGAGCTGATAGCAGAGACAGGTCAGACACAAAGGGGTATACTGAGCTGATAACAGAGACAGGTCAGATATACTGAGCTGATAGCAGAGACAGGTCAGAAACACAGGGGTATACTGAGCTGATAGCAGAGACAGGTCAGTTATACTGAGCTGATAGCAGAGACAGGTCAGACACACAGGGGTATACTGAGCTGATAGCAGAGACAGGTCAGACACACAGGGGTTTACTGAGCTGATAGCAGAGACAGGTCAGTTATACTGAGCTGATAGCAGAGACAGGTCAGACACACAGGGGTTTACTGAGCTGATAGCAGAGACAGGTCAAATATACTGAGCTGATAGCAGAGACAGGTCAGACACACAGGGGTTTACTGAGCTGATAGCAGAGACAGGTCAGACACAAAGGGGTATACTGAGCTGATAGCAGAGACAGGTCAGATATACTGAGATGATAGCAGAGACAGGTCAGACACACAGGGGTTTACTGAGCTGATAGCAGAGACAGGTCAGACACAAAGGGGTATACTGAGCTGATAGCAGAGACAGGCCAGATATACTGAGATGATAGCAGAGACAGGTCAGACACACAGGGGTTTACTGAGCTGATAGCAGAGACAGGTCAGACACACAGGGGTATACTGAGCTGATAGCAGAGACAGGTCAGTTATACTGAGCTGATAGCAGAGACAGGTCAGTTATACTGAGCTGATAGCAGAGACAGGTCAGACACACAGGGGTTTACTGAGCTGATAGCAGAGACAGGTCAGACACAAAGGGGTATACTGAGCTGATAGCAGAGACAGGTCAGATATACTGAGATGATAGCAGAGACAGGTCAGACACACAGGGGTTTACTGAGCTGATAGCAGAGACAGGTCAGTTATACTGAGCTGATAGCAGAGACAGGTCAGACACACAGTGGTATACTGAGCTGATAGTAGAGACAGGTCAGACACACAGGGGTATACTGAGCTGATAGCAGAGACAGGTCAGACACACAGGGGTATACTGAGCTGATAGTAGAGACAGATCAGACACACAGGGGTATACTGAGCTGATAGCAGAGACAGGTCAGACACACAGGGGTATACTGAGCTGATAGCAGAGACAGGTCAGACACACAGGGGTATACTGAGCTGATAGCAGAGACAGGTCAGACACACAGGGGTTTACTGAGCTGATATTAGAGACAGGTCAGACACACAGGGGTATACTGAGCTGATAGCAGAGACAGGTCAGACACACAGGGGTATACTGAGCTGATAGTAGAGACAGGTCAGACACACAGGGGTATACTGAGCTGATAGCAGAGACAGGTCAGACACACAGGGGTATACTGAGCTGATAGCAGAGACAGGTCAGACACACAGGGGTATACTGAGCTGATAGCAGAGACAGGTCAGACACACAGGGGTATACTGAGCTCATAGCAGAGACAGGTCAGACACACAGGGGTATACTGAGCTGATAGCAGAGACAGGTCAGACACACAGGGGTTTACTGAGCTGATAGCAGAGACAGGTCAGACACACAGGGGTATACTGAGCTGATAGCAGAGACAGGTCAGACACACAGGGGTTTACTGAGCTGATAGCAGAGACAGGTCAGACACACAGGGGTATACTGAGCTGATAGCAGAGACAGGTCAGACACACAGGGGTATACTGAGCTGATAGCAGAGACAGGTCAGACACACAGGGGTATACTGAGCTGATAGCAGAGACAGGTCAGACACACAGGGGTATACTGAGCTGATAGCAGAGACAGGTCAGACACACAGGGGTTTACTGAGCTGATATTAGAGACAGGTCAGACACACAGGGGTATACTGAGCTGATAGCAGAGACAGGTCAGACACACAGGGGTATACTGAGCTGATAGTAGAGACAGGTCAGACACACAGGGGTATACTGAGCTGATAGCAGAGACAGGTCAGACACACAGGGGTATACTGAGCTGATAGCAGAGACAGGTCAGACACACAGGGGTATACTGAGCTGATAGCAGAGACAGGTCAGACACACAGGGGTATACTGAGCTGATAGCAGAGACACAGATAGATTGTTTGGTCATTGAGGTTTCTCAGAATATATAATATAATTATAGTTATGTTCCTACAAACTCATGAATCCACCACCAAAATACCCTCCCATCCTGCCCCTGCTTCTAGACGTGCACACACACACACACATACACACGCAAACATACACACGCAAACATACACACGCACGCCCACCATCCTAAAGCTGTTCACCGTGTCCTCTGACCAGTTGAAAGGTTAGAGGTCAGAACACAGTAAAGTACTGCAGTGAAACAAAGGAACGACCTCAAAGTCACAGACAGGATGGAACTGTGACTGAGAGCAAATCACTTCCTCTCTGTGACCCTGGAGTTCAGAACTGACTTCTCATTGGACCAGAGTACATCTAGAGACCTGCTAGGAACGCAGCACACACACATTTACATTTGTAGTCATTTAGCAGACGGTCACTGTGATTTACAGGAGCAATCGCTCAAGGGCACATCGACAGATTTTTCATATAGTCGGCTCTGGGATTCGAACCAGCGACCTTTCGGTTACTGGTCCAAAGCTCTTAACTGCTCGGCTACCTGCCACCCCACACACGCACGCACGCACACGTACACGCACACGCACACACGCACGTACACACGTACACACGTACACACACACACACGCACACACACACACACACACACACACACACACACACACACACACGTACACACACACACACACGCACACACAATAAACAGCGCCAGACAAGAAATAGTAATATGCCATTTAAGAGGCTTTTATCCAAAGAGGCTTAGAGTCATTGATACACACAGTTTATGTTCGGGTGGTCCTGGGAATCAAACACACTCTCCTGCCGTTGCTATACCAACTGAGCTACACTTCAATTACAATATCTAGAGGTAAACTCTGTGAATCTCAACTGTCTATTAGATTACAGATGATTAGACTTCTGTAAGAGAGATGCATATTACACCATCACCACAATACCTGTAGCATGGGAAGATAACACACATGTAAGCAGTCATAACACTACAACAACAACAACAATAACAATAATAATAATAATAATAATAGCAATAATAGGCCTTCAGAGCCTTCGGTAACCTGAGTCTGCTGGCTCCATCTATACCTCCTACAGAGGCTGATCCAACCCACCTGGACGCCGGATATCAGACATGTTTCCATGGAGGAGAGAGTGAGTTGTTTAACTCTTCGGACTTCAAATATCCAATTTATTTTCTTCCCTCTCTCTTTGCACCGCTCTCTCCCTACCTCCTTCTCTGTCTTTCCTTCCCTCTCATTTCTTCCCTCCCTCCTTCCCTCTCTCCCTCCCTCCCTCCTTCCCTCTCTATTGTTCCCTCTCTCCCTCCTTCCCTCTCTCCCTCCCTCCTTCTCTCTCTCTTGTTCCCTCTCTCCCTCCTTCCCTCTCTCCCTCCCTCCTTCCCTCTCTCTTGGTCCCTCTCTCCCTCCCTCCCTCCTTCCCTCTCTCTTGTTCCCTCTCTCCGTCCCTCCCTCCTTCCCCTTCTCTTGTTCCCTCTCTCCCTCCCTCCTACCCTCTCTCTTGTTCCCTCTCTCCCTCTCTCCCTCCCTCCTTCCCTCTCTCTTGTTCCCTCTTTCCCTCTCTCCCTCCCTCCCTCTCCCTCCCTCCCTCCCTCCTACCCTCTCTCTTGTTCCCTCTCTCCCTCTCTCCCTCCCTCCTTCCCTCTCTCTTGTTCCCTCTTTCCCTCTCTCCCTCCCTCCCTCTCCCTCCCTCCCTCCCTCCTTCTCTGTGCCGTCCCACTGAGAAACAGAGTGTAAAGTTGTCCAAAAGCTAAATAAAGGAACAATAAACTTTCAGAGGATTCCTCTCCTCTCTGTGCTCAATAAAACTGCCTTCCTGACTAAACACACAGAGTTTAAAACACAGGAGAGAGAACAGAGAAAGACAGAGAGAGGGGGATAAACAGAGAGAGAGAGAGAGAGGGGGGAGAGAGAGAGGAGAGAGAGAGGGAGAAACCGAAAGAATGAGACGAAAAGGGAGAAAGAGAGAAAGAGATGAAGAGAGAGGGAGAATCACAGAGAGAGAGAGAGAGCGAGAAACAGAGAGAGAGAGAAAGAGAGAGAGGGAGAAACAGAGAGAGAGAGAGAGAGAAAGATTAGACAAACTCACCCCAGACTGGCAGTGGACTTGGACTCAGTTGCCCTAGCAACAGACTGAGGATGCTACAGATGCTGACAGAATGCTGAGCCAGGGAGATACAGGCACTGTTCTCTCCCAGACGAGCAGAGTAGTCCGTGATACAGGCAAAGAGATTGTTGCACACACCTTCACTCACACTTAAACTGCCTACTCCTACAGAGTACTCAGAGCGGAACAGGCTATGCTACAGTGTACCAGTCACCAGTTGCATACACACACTGAAGGTATTCTCTCTCTCAGGCTGGCTGCAGTGTACCTGAGACTGACTAACTGTCATCACTTATACTGTCAAAACAGCCACACCCCTTCCTGCCTACAGACCCACAGGCCCTGCCCCTATACGCTCTCCACCGACCTCAGCTCACCCACCCAGACACACACACACACACACACACCCACACAGTAATTAGGTGGGGTAAAGTGTTAGTTATGACCGCTGACACTAACTAACATGTTTTGCTATGTGGTCTGGGGGGTAAGATCACACTGTCCAGTACTGTGCTCACCTTAAACACACACACACACACGCACGCACACACGCGCACACACACACACACACACACACGCACACACACTGAAATTAAGTATGTATTCGTATGCTATCACTTAGTGCTCTGCACACAGAGCTGCTCTACAGTATATCTGTGCACATGCATGTAACGTCAGGGAATGGAGGGAAGTGGAGTGTGTGTGTGTCTCTCGGCTGTTAAATAAGTTAACACCGGTCTGGGAAGCAGCCCATCCTTCCCTCTGTAATGAGAGGATTGGATCTGCAGTAGCATTACACAAAACACCACCAAGATGACCGATGAGTACACGTACACACACACACACACAGACTTCCAGAAACAACCTCTGCAGACAGATTAATGTCTCTGAGCCAAACAGTCTCTTTGTACACACAAGTACATTGAAAACATGTAACGAGTTTCTGATTTTGGGCCGAGGACCTAAACGTAAACATGGCTGTTGTGTCAAATGACAGGGTTCCGGAGAATAATTTCAGGGACAGGGATAATGATAAACGGAGAATTTAAAAACCACCACTTCGAAAAAACAACACAAAACGATGAGATGGGTTGCCTCCCCAAACTGAGGGCAATAGGGAGAGTGAAACATGAATTGAGAGGACAGAGAGAGAGAAAGAGTAGAGAAGAGAGAGAGAGAGAGAGAAAGAGAGAGAGAGAGAGTAGAGAGAGAGGGAGAGAGGGGGAGAGAGAGAGAGAGAGAGAGAGAGAGAGAGAGAGAGAGAGAGAGAGGAGAGGGAGAGAGAGAGAAAGAGTAGAGAGAGAGAGAAAGAGAGAGAGAAAGAGAGAGAGAAAGGGAGAGAGAGAAAGAGACAGGGAGAGAGAGAGAGAGAGAGAGAGAGAGAGAGTAGAGATCGACACAGGCTTACATTAGCGTCCCTGCCGATAGGGCGTTATATTTAGACCCTTCGTTAAAAGGCTATAAAGGCTGGATGTAGGCTAATTACAGGTCTATGGCCAGGCATAATGCCATACTGCTATAATGCCTGAGTGAGCTGTGGCTTTGGGAGTGCTTGAGAAAAAAAACCTAACATCAATAAAACAACAACCACGCTAGGGGAGAAGAAGACAAAACGGAAAACAAAAACTGTCGTTTTGGAACGTGTGAAGTAACAAATTGAAATGGTTTAGAAGCGTCAGCTCACCAGCGTGACCTGGTTGGACTTTCAGGAACCATGGGGTGTGAACACATCTGTTAGACTACAGCAGTAACATCCCAACTGAATCCTTTGAAGGGTCTCCAGGAGTGGAACCTAAATGTCTTCTGCTTCGTCTCCTATTCTGGTGCAAAGCAGACCGTTTGTGTTTCAGTGGGAGGACTGACACAGTCATCTGAGTCTCACCTCTCCAGCACTCATGGAGAACCAAACCATTCCAGTCTAACCAGTATTAGTCATGTAACACAGACAGTGACCTGGCCTTGGCTTTATTGTGTCTGCTTGGAGAGAAGGACCCAGAGGACAGTATCAGTAGAGACAGAGAGATGACCTGTTCCATGGAAAGAAGGACCCAGAGGACAGTATCAGTAGAGACAGAGAGGTGTCCTGCTCCTTGGAGAGAAGGACCCAGAGGACAGTATCAGTAGAGACAGAGAGGTGACCTGATCCTTGGAGAGGACCCAGAGGAAAGTATCAGTAGAGGCAGAGAGGTGTCCTGCTCCTTGGAGAGAAGGACCCAGAGGACAGTATCAGTAGAGACAGAGAGGTGACCTGCTCCTTGGAGAGAAGGACCCAGAGGACAGTATCAGTAGAGACAGAGAGGTGTCCTGCCCCTTGGAGAGAAGGACCCAGAGGACAGTATCAGTAGAGACAGAGAGGTGACCTGCTCCTTGGAGAGAAGGACCCAGAGGACAGTATCAGTAGAGACAGCGAGGTGGCCTGCTCCTTGGAGAGAAGGACCCAGAGGACAGTATCAGTAGAGACAGAGAGGTGTCCTGCTCCTTGAAGACAAGGACCCAGAGGGCAGTATCAGTAGAGACAGAGAGGTGTCCTGCTCCTTGGAGAGAAGGACCCAGAGGACAGTATCAGTAGAGACAGAGAGGTGACCTGCTCCTTGGAGAGAAGGACCCAGAGGACCGTATCAGTAGAGACAGAGAGGTGACCTGCTCCTTGGGGAGAAGGACCCAGAGGACCGTATCAGTAGAGACAGAGAGGTGACCTGCTCCTTGCTCTATGGAATGCTGAGGACCCACAGGCCCTGCCTGCTGAGGACAACACGTCCAACAGCTACTCTCTGGACCCAGCTACTCCTGCCTCTCAGAAATAACTGAACACTTTCTACTCAACTCACCTTTCACTTCCCCTCTCTCCTCTCTCCCATCCCTCTTTCATCCCCCTCACTACCTCTCTCTCCAATCTCTCCTCCATGCCTCTAACCAATTCAGACTCATTCCCTTTCTCCATTTCTAGAACTCAGTCTCTCCTCTCTCTTTCTGTTCATGTGTCCCTCTTTCTCCTCTCCTCTGTCCGTGTCTCTCTATCCCTCTTTCCCATCTCCTCTGTCTGTGTCTCTCTATCCCTCTTTACCCTCTCCTCTGTCCGTGTCTCTCTATCCCTCTTTCCCCTCTCCTCTGTCCGTGTCTCTCTATCCCTCTTTCCCCTCTCCTCTGTCCGTGTCTCTCTATCCCTCTTTCCCCTCTCCTCTGTCCGTGTCTCTCTGTCCCTCTTTCCCCTCTCCTCTGTCCGTGTCTCTCTATCCCTCTTTACCCTCTCCTCTGTCCGTGTCTCTCTGTCCCTCTTTCCCCTCTCCTCTGTCCGTGTCTCTCTATCCCTCTTTCCCCTCTCCTCTGTCCGTGTCTCTCTATCCTTCTTTCTGTCTATAGTCTGTCTTCCCTCTTCACTCTCACTTCATTTCCCCTGAATTCCCCAGTCTTGGTCTCAGAGCTAACAGTCCTGTGATTGTAGTTTATTGTCTGTATTTTTCAGTTTTCATATCCTTCTCATTTCCCGGCCCGTACCAGTGTGCCACGCCACTTTGAGGGCAGAGAAGCAAGGAGAGGCACAGAAAGGGAGAGAGGCACAGAGAGGGAGAGAGGCACAGAAAGGGAGAGAGGCACAGAGAGGGAGAGAGGCACAGAGAGGGAGAGAGGCAAGGAGAGGAACAGAAAGGGAGAGAGGCACAGAGAGGGAGAGAGGCACAGAGAGGCAAGGAGAGGCATAGAGAGGGAGAGAGGCAAGGAGAGGCACAGAGAGGGAGAGAGGCACAGAGAGGGAGAGAGGCACAGAGAGGGAGAGAGGCACAGAGAGGGAGAGAGGCACAGAGAGGGAGAGAGGCAAGGAGAGGCACAGAGAGGGAGAGAGGCACAGAGAGGGAGAGAGGCACAGAGAGGGAGAGAGGCACAGAGAGGGAGAGAGGCAAGGAGAGGCACAGAGAGGGAGAGAGGCACAGAGAGGGAGAGAGGCACAGAAAGGGAGAGAGGCACAGAGAGGGAGAGAGGCACAGAAAGGGAGAGAGGCACAGAGAGGGAGAGAGGCACAGAGAGGGAGAGAGGCAAGGAGAGGAACAGAAAGGGAGAGAGGCACAGAGAGGGAGAGAGGCACAGAGAGGCAAGGAGAGGCATAGAGAGGGAGAGAGGCAAGGAGAGGCACAGAGAGGGAGAGAGGCACAGAGAAGGAGAGAGGCACAGAGAGGGAGAGAGGCACAGAAGCAAGGAGAGGCACAGAGAGGGAGAGAAGCAAGGAGAGGCACAGAGAGGGAGAGAAGCAAGGAGAGGCACAGAGAGGGAGAGAAGCAAGGAGAGGCACAGAGAGGGAGAGAGGCAAGGAGAGGCACAGAGAGGGAGAGAAGGAAGGAGAGGCACAGCGAGGGAGAGAAGGAAGGAGAGGCACAGCGAGGGAGAGAAGCAAGGAGAGGCACAGAGAGGGAGAGAGGCAAGGAGAGGCACAGAGAGGGAGAGAGGCATGGAGAGGCAGGCATAAATGGAGAGATGGACTGGGGAATACTGTGCCTTCAGAAAGTATTCATACCCCTTGACTTATTCCACATTTTGTTGTGTTACAGCAGTGAGTCTTTCTGGGTAAGTCTCTAAGAGCTGTGAGTCTTTCTGGGTAAGTCTCTAAGAGCTGTGAGTCTTACTGTGTAAATCTCTAGGAGCTGTGGTCATTCTGGGTAAGTCTCTGAGCTGTGGATCATTCTGGGTGAGTCTCTAAGCTGTGAATCATTCTGGGTAAGTCTCTAAAAGCTGTGAGTCTTTCTGGGTAAGTCTCTAAAAGCTGTGAGTCTTTCTGGGTAAGTCTCTAAAAGCTGTGAGTCTTTCTGGGTAAGTCTCTAAGAGATGTGAGTCTTTCTGGGTAAGTCTCTAAAAGCTGTGAGTCTTTCTGGGTAAGTCTCTAAGAGATGTGAGTCTTTCTGGGTAAGTCTCTAAAAGCTGTGAGTCTTTCTGGGTAAGTCTCTAAGAGATGCAAGTCTTTCTGGGTAAGTCTCTAAAAGCTGTGAGTCTTTCTGGGTAAGTCTCTAAAAGCTGTGAGTCTTTCTGGGTAAGTCTCTAAAAGCTTTGCACAGCTGGATTGTACAACATTTGCCCGTTATTATGTTTTTCAAGCTCTGTCAAATTAATTGTTCATCATTTCAGGCATTTTCAAGTCTTGCCATAGATTTTCAAGCCAATTTAAGTCAAAACTGTAACTCGTCCACTCCGGAACATTCAGTGTGGTCTCAGTAAGCAACTCCAGTGTAGATGTGGCCTTGTGTTTTCGGTTATTGTCCTGCTGAAAGGTGAATTCATCTCCCAGTGTCTGGTAGAAAGCAGACTGAACCAGGTTTATGGGATGTTGCCTGTGCTTAGCTCTATACCAAATCAAATCAAATTTTATTGGTCACATACACATGGTTAGCAATGTTAATGCGTGTGCTTCTAGTTCCCACAATGCAGTAATATCTAACAAGTAATCTAACAAATTCACAACAACTACCTTATACACACAACTACACACAAATGTAAAGGGATGAATGAGAATATGTACATATAAATATATGGATGAGCGATGGCCGTGCGGCATAGGCAAGATGCAGTAGATGGTATAGAATACAGTATATACATATGAGATGTCTAATGTAAGATATGTAAACATTATTAAAGTGGTGTTATTTAAGGTGACTATTGATACCTCTATTAAGTCAATTTATTGAAGTGACTAGAGATTTGAGTCTGTATGTTGGCAGCAGCCTCTCTATGTTAGTGATGGCTGTTTATTAACAGTCGGATGGCCTTGAGATAGAAGCTGTTTTTCAGTCTGTCGGTCCCAGCTTTGATGTACCTGTACTGACCTCGCCTTCTGGATGATAGCGGGGTGAACAGGCAGTGGCTCGGGTGATTGTTGTCCTTGATGATATTTTTGGCCTTCCTGTGACATCGGGTGCTGTAGGTGTCCTGGAGGGCAGGTAGTTTGCCCCCGGTGATGTGTTGTGCGGACCTCACTACCCTTTCATTAATTTGTTTATTTTACCGTTATTTTACCAGGTAAATTGACTGAGAACACATTCTCATTTACAGCAATGACCTGAGGAATAGTTACAGGGGAGAGGAGGGGGGATGAATGAGCCAATTGGAAGCTGGGGATGATTAGGTGACTGTGATGGTATGAGGGACAGATTGGGAATTTAGTCAGGACACCGGGGTTAACACCCCTACTCTTACAATAAGTTCCATGGGATCTTTAGTGACCACAGAGAGTCAGGACACCCGTTTAACGTCCCATCCGAAAGACAGCACCCTACACAGGGCAATGTCCCCAATCACTGCCCTGGGGCATTGGGATATTTTTTTTAGACCAGAGGAAAGGCTGCCTCCTACTGGCCCTCCAACACCACTTCCAGCAGCATCTCCCATCTAGGGACCAACCAGGACAACCCTGCTTAACCTCTTTGATCTCTAGGGGCGCTATTTCATTTTTGGATAAAAAACGTTCCCGTTTTAAGCGCGATATTTTGTCACGAAAAGATGCTCGACTATGCATATTCTTGACAGTTTTTGAAAGAAAACACTCTGAAGTTTCAGAATCTGCAAAGATATTGTCTGTAAGTGCCCCAGAACTCATTCTACAGGCGAAACCAAGATGATGCATCAACCAGGAAATGAGCAGAATTTCTGAAGCTCTGTTTTCCATTGTCTCCTTATATGGCTGTGATTGCGCAAGGAATGAGCCTACACTTTCTGTCGTTCCCCCAAAGTGTTAGCAGCATTGTTACGTATTTGTAGGCATATCATTGGAAGATTGACCATAAGAGACTACATTTTCCAAGTGTCCGCCTGGTGTCCCTGCGTCGAAATTGGAGCGTAAAGCCAGGTGCAATTATTTTTCCATTTGAGAGCAAGGAGAAACCAGGCTTCCACGAAGGATATATCATTGAAGAGATATGTGGAAAAACACCTTGAGGATTGATTCTAAACCACGTTTGCCATGTTTCAGTCGATATTATGGAGTTAATTTGGAAAAAAGTTCGCGTTTTGAGGGCTGAATTTTTTTTTTTTTTTTTTTTTTTTTTTTTTTTTTTTTTGGTAGCCAAATGTGATGTACAAAACGGAGCTATTTCTAATACACAAAGAATCTTTTTGGAAAAACGGAGCATCTGCTATCTAACTGAGAGGCTCCTCATTGAAAACATCAGAAGTTCTTCAAAGGTAAGTTATTTTATTTGAAGGCTTTACTTGTTTTTGTGATAGTTGCCTGCTAAATGCTAACGCTAATGCTAACGCTAATGCTAACGCTAAATGCTACGCTAGCTAGCTACTGTTACACAAATGATTGTTTTCCTATGGTTGAAAAGCATATTTTGAAAATCTGAGATGACAGTGTTGTTAACAAAAGGCTAAGCTTGAGAGCTAGCATATTTATTTCATTTCATTTGCGATTTTCATGAATAGTTAACGTTGCGTTATGGTAATGAGCTTAGGTCTATAAATAGAATCCCGGATCTGGGTTTGGTCGTCGCAACAGGTTAACTTCAGAAGCAAGCCAGCAGTGTGATGCAGGGTGGTATGCTGCTGGCTACCCTCTGGAGAGCCTTGCGGTTGAAGGCGGTGCAATTGCCGTACCAGGCGGTGATAAAGCCCGACAGGATGCTCTCGATTGTGCCTCTGTAAAAGTTTGTGAGTGTTTTAGATGACAAGCCAAATGTCTTCAGGCTCCTGAGGTTGAAGAGGCGCTGTTGCACCTTCTTCACCACGCTGTCTGTGTGGGTGGACCACTTCAGGTTGTCCCTGATGTGTACGCCGAGGAACTTAAAACTTTCCACCTTCTCCACTACTGTCCAGTCGACGTGGATAGGGGGGGTGCTCCCTCTGCTGTTTCCTGAAGTCCACGATAATCTCCTTTGTTTTGTTGATGTTGAGTGAGTGGTTATTGACACCACACTCCCAGAGCCCTGACCTCCTCCCTGTAGGCCATCTCGTCGTTGTTGGTAATCAAGACTACCACTGTAGTGTCGTCTTCAAACTTAATGATTGAGTTGGAGGCGTGCATGGCCACACAGTCATGGGTGAACAGGGAGTACAGGAAAGGGCTGAGAACGCACCCTTGTGGAGCCCCAGTGTTGAGGATCAGCGGAGTGGAGATGTTGTTTCCTAACTTCACCACCTGGGGGCGGCCTGTCAAAAAGTCCAGGACCCAATTGCACAGGGCGGGGTTGAGACCCAGGCTCTCAAGCTTAATTACGAGTTTGGAGGGTGTTAAATGCTGAGCTGTAGTGAATGAATACCATTCTTACATAGGTATTCCTTGTCCAGATGGGATAGGGCAGTGGGCAGTGTGATGGCAATTGCATCGTCAGTGCACCTATTGGGGCAGGAGGCAAATTGGAGTGGGTCTAGGGTATCAGGTAGGGTGGAGGTGAAGGAGAGCCCACAGGCTTTGGTAGCGAGCCGTGTCAGTGGCACTGTATTGTCCTCAAAGCGAGCAAAGAAGTTGTTTAATTTGTCTGGGAGCTTCGATGTCTGCGACGGTGTCGTTTAAAAAAAATGTCATCTGTGATTGACTGTAGACCCTGCCACATAGATCTCGTGTTTGAGCCTGTAATCGGCCTGTGTGTAGCTGGTGTGGAGGAGTCAGGCACAGGACAGCAGAAATGAGTAAGGAACGTAATTTACTCAAAGAATCAATAAATACAACACAAATAACTAAACTAGCCCACAATAACGGACCGTATACATACAATCACTCACAAAAAACCATGGGGGAACAGAGGGTTAAATAATGAACAAGTAATTGGGGAATTGAAACCAGGTGTGTAAAACAAAGACAAAACAAATGGAAAATGAAAAGTGGATCGGCGATGGCTAGAAGGCCGGTGACGTCGACCGCCGAACGCCGCCCGAACAAGGAGAGGGACCGACTTCGGCGGAAGTCGTGACAGAGCCGTTGAATTGCAACTCTACTTTGTCTCTATACTGACACTTTGCTTGCCTTTGATACCATTTATTTTTTTTAAACCAGTCATTGCCAATGACAAGCATACTCATAACATGATGCAACCACCAGCAAGCTTGAAAATATAAAGAGTGGTACTCAGTGATGTGTTGTGTTGGATTTGCCCAAAACGTAAGGCTTTTTATTCAGGACATAAAGTTAATTTCTTTGCCACGTTTTGCCGTTCTACTTTAGTGCCTTGTTGCAAACAGGATGCATGTTTTGCCGTTCTACTTTAGTGCCTTGTTGCAAACAGGATGCATGTTTTGCCGTTCTAATTTAGTGCCTTGTTGCAAACAGGATGCATGTTTTGGAATATTTTCATTCTGTTCTTTTCACTGTGTTAATTAGGTTAGTACTGTGGAGTCACTACAACGTTGGTGATCCATCCTCAGTTTTCTCCTATCACAGCCATTAAACTCTCTAACTGTTTTAAAGTCACCATTGGCCTCATGGTGAAATCCCTGAGCGGTTTCCTTCCTCTCCGACAACAAGGAAGGATGCCTGTATCTTTGTAGTGACTGGGTGTATTGATACACCATCCAAAGTATAATTAATAACTTATCCATGCTCAAAGGCATATTCAATGTCCTTTTTTTGTTGTTGCCATCTACCTTTGTGAGGCATTGGAGTACCTCGCTGATCTTTGTGCTTGTATCTGTGCTTGAAATTCACTGCTCGACTGAGGGACCTTACAGATTATTGTATGTGTGGGGTACAGAGATGTGCTCCCAAGTGGCGCAGCACTGCGCCTCAGTGTTAGAGGTGTCACTCCAGACCCTGGTTCGATTTCCAGGCTGTGTCACAACCGGCCGTGATTAGGAGTCCAATAGGGCGGCACACAATTGTCCCAGCGTCGTGCGGGTTAAGGTTTGGCCGGGGTAGGCCGTCATTGTAAATAAGAATTCGTTCTTAATTGACTCGTTAATTAATTGACTAGTTAGTTAATTGACTAGTTAGTTAATTGGCTAGTTAGTTAATTGACTAGTTAGTTAATTGACTAGTTAAACAAAGGTTCAATAAAAAAGATGTGGCAATAATTCAGAAATCATGTTAAACACTATTAACACACAGAGTGAGTCCATGCAACTTACTATATGATTTGTTAAGCACATTTTTACTCCTGAACTTATTAAGGCTTGACATTTTATTTGATATTAGTTAACTAGGCAAGTCAGTTAAGAACAAATTCTTGTTTACAATGACGGACTACCCCGGCCAAACCCGGACGACGCTGGATCAATTGTGTGCCACCCTATGGGACTCCCAATCATGGAAATATGTGATACAGCCTGGATTCAAACCAGGGACTGTAGTGACGGAACGCTGTGCACCTCGGGAACCCAGAAGGGTTGCATACTTATTCACATTTCAGCTTTTTCAGTTTTTAATTCATTTGTAAAAAATAAAAATAAAACATTCCACTTTGACATTATGGGGTCCGAAAAACAAAATGTGGAAAACGTCAAGGGGTGTGAATACTTTGTGAAAACACTGGAAACGGGGAAGTAACTGGAAATGAACACCTCCAAAGATACACAGGACTATAATAAAGAACTCAACAGAAAGGCATGGGGGGGATGTAAATGAAGAAACTAAAACAAGACAGAGAGGAAGTTAGAACAGTGGGAAGAAGAGAAGGAGGGAGGGAGAGAAGGAGAAAGACAAATCTGGTCAGCTGTGTTAAACAGTAATTATTGGGCTTTGCCAAATTCCTCCGCCTTTGTTTGACCAATGGGAAGAAAAATAGGGTGTGATGCCCACTGATTGCCAGTCACGTTTTTGTTTTGTTACCGGGCCGAAAATAGAAAACAGAAATAATGAAGAGATGGCAAAAACATGTGCCTGCCTCATTCCACGGTGGTTTTGGGTGAAGACTGAAATCACGGACAATGTGGCTGAAGCCTTTTTCTGGGCCCATGATGTCATGCTTGGGCTACACTGAGAAAAGCCTTGGGATTAAAGAAACAGGGATATAGGATGCATGAAACCACAACAGGGGAAAAAAATGAGTGACTGGAATAGGTCGTTTTCTTCTGAGCGGAAGGGTATAGTGGACACTGTATCAAGTGCTCTACCTGTGAGTGCTCTATAGTTGTTGTGAGTGCTCTTGACCTGTGATTGCTCTATCTGTGAATGCTCTATATGTGAATGATCTATCTGTGAATGCTCTATATGTGAATGGTCTCTGTGAATGCTCTACCTGTGAGTGCTCTACCTGTAAATGATCTCTACCTGTGCATGCTCTATCTATGAATGCTCTACCTGTTGGTGCTCTATATGTGAATGCTCTCTACCTGTGAGTGCTCTCTACCTGTTCATACTCTCTGTGAATGCTCTATATGTGAATGCTCTCTATCTGTGTGTGCTCTATCTGTGAATGCTCTACCTGTTAGAGAGCATTCACATATAGAGCACTAACAGGTAGAACATTCACAGAGAGCACTAACAGGTAGAGAGCATTCACATATAGAGTACTACCCATGAGTGCGCTATCTGTGAATGCTCTCTACCTGTTAGTGCTCTATATGTGAATTCTCTCTACATGTTAGTGCTCTATATGTGAATACTCTACCTGTGCATGCTCTATCTGTAAATGCTCTACCTGTTAGAGAGCATTCACATATAGAGCACTAACAGGTAGAGCATTCACAGATAGAGCCCTCACACAGAGCACTAACAGGTAGAGAGCATTCACATATCTGTGAATGCTCTATATGTGAATGCTCTCTACCTGTGAGTGCTCTATTTTGAAATGAAGGTACATCCTGAAGTACATACTCCCCATCACCATTCTGGTCTCATTATTTTGTCTTCTGTTAGGGTGGCGGTATTTAATGAGGCACAATCAAGATTATATTCCACTCTCAGCTTGTTCTTTTCACACATCTCAGCTTGTTCTTTTCACACATCTCTTCCACACTCTCAGCTCGCGCAGTGTTTCTCTGACGACTGAGGAGGGGCGAGAAGCCAACCAGATACACATACAGTCTCTCACAGAGACATAGGAGAGACTATGTGATGTCACCAGGGTATGATTCCACTGGAGTGGCATGGTGACATCACTCACTGAGTGTGACAGAGACAAACACACAGAGAGCCTTAGAATTAGCATTAGTGGACAGGATATTCCCTCTCTAGACTACATGCAGTGGTGCCCAGGCTCATCACAAGTCAGTTCTCCAGTTCTGGGGCAAGCCGGAGTACAACCTCTGATGTCACAATGGAAACAGAAGAGGGACACCAGAGGTGCATGTACCTCTTAGCAGCTTTTGTCAAGGACTTACAATGAGCTCAGGTTAGGAAATAATCAATGGCCCCATTGATAGATACACCATAAATACAGTGAGCTCCAAACGGATTGGGACAGTGACAATTTTGTGGTTGTTTTGACTCTGTACTGCAGCACTTTGGAATTGATATGAATTTTGAGGTTTACGTGCAGACTGTCAGCTTTGAGGGGATTTTCAACCATATCAGGTGAACCGTTTACAAATTTACAGCACTTTTCGCACATATTCCCCCCCCCCCCCCCCATTAGGGGGACAAAAGTATTGGGACAAATTCACTTATACTGGATGTGTAATAACGTAGTCTCAAGTTTCGTATTTGGTCCCATTTTTCTACCACACAATTACATCAAGCTTGTGACTCAAGAAACTTGTTGGATGCATTTGCTGTTCGTTTTGTCTTTTTTTCAGATTTGTTTTTGTGCCCCCCCCTCAAAGAAAGTGTCATTTTGGAGTCACTTTTATAGTAAATATGAATAGAATATGTTTCTAAACACTTCTACATTAATGTGGATGCGACCATGACTACGGAGAGTCCTCAATGAATCTGACACACTAATATCATTATTATCGTCAGTATTAATCAATTATGAAGAGTGGAAAAAGTAACATGTACAAGCAGTGTGCATTACAAAATATGAACAAGGCATTCGTAACATGTTTCAAGTGCTGAGGAAAAAGGCATATGGAATGAGAAACCGAGGCCCACACACACATTGAGGGACGATGTTAAACATTTGGACATTTCTCTTTAGCATTACAGACATAAAACACAGGATCTATATGAACACCTTACGCTAGAATAATTCAATACCTACGAAGATGGATTCCTGGCCAATTCCACAAATGGTGTTAAATTCCTTACCTAGAATGTAGCCACTGAAACTCAAATCACTTTAACCGTACACACACGACGTTGACGTGCAGACACTGATGGAGAACGAGTACAAAGGTGAACAACTCAGACTGTGAGAGCGGGGAAACGGTTAACGAGAGCCTGGAACAATCAGCATTTCCAGGGGAAAGTCCCACCTTCTGTGCGGTGAAGGCTTCAGGGGAGATGTTGGTATTAAGGAGACAGATGGCAGCCATTCAGTTCAGAAAATGTATTTAAATGTCCCAACGGTCACCTGATACAATTGATAAGATGGCTAAGAAGCCAAATAATCTCTCCGTGATACAGTCACTCTGAATGATGTATACATGCTTCATTACAGACACGGGGTAATATGAGACTGATAACACATTCAACAACTTTCAATTGAACAAAGACTTTAGGTGTCTGGGAATGTCTGAGGAGATTCTGGAAGAGAGATCTCTAATATCAGTCAGAAAACACAGCTTCACTCTGAACGGAATGACCTGATAATGTCCTTTTTTACATGTTGGGCCTCAGGGCTATCAATACAATGTGTCCACAGACGAACCCTTCAGTGGGAATCAGGCACCAATTATTTTACATGAGGATGGAGGGTGGGTGGTCCGGAGTTTTTTTAAATGAGCTTTTTTCCCCCTTGGAATCTAGAGTCATAATCATTATGCTTAATTCAATGTCAAAATATGTATATTTGTCTGCATAAGTTATCTAAAAATAGATCTTTACCTGTTTTGATTGTAATTTTAATTAATGGACACTTTTAAAGAACATCTCAACATACTGCACTAACATGCCTATGACAATACATCCACATTACAACAGTACACAGGATCGTAGCACACATCATCAATACAGACACATATCATGGCATCATAATTAATACACAAGTATCGTGATATTATATCATAAGGTGTCAGATTACATTTAAACCAAGTATTTTTCTGCATATCTAAACATAACTCTTGAGCTGTCTGTACCCTCTTGACATGTGTTTTTTTTTTTTAAAGAAACTAAATACACTTCTCTGCATCTCTGCTAAAATGTGGGTAAAAAATTTAAAGAAATGTGAGTCTTATTCAGTACATTTTGTTATTGTTTGTTTTTATAAAGTCTAGTAACCTTGCCAGCAGGTTTGCCAGCTAATATAGTTAAACAAGCTACTTACTCAAAGTTGCTTGATAGCCTGGCTTGGTTTTCCAGAGATGAGGTTGGGAGATTGGTAACCTTTCTAGCTGGCTAGCTAAAGCCAACTTCATGAAATTGCTAGGTGGCTACTGGCTAGTAATACAGAGACTAAACACATTTTTTTTGTTTTATTTATTCATCAAGAAGGAATCAGTAGGCTACGTAGCTTGATCAAATTAATTTACAAACATAACCTCCTGGGAGTCCTGGCCATCACAGGCAGCTAAAATCAAATCAAACACAGTGTGTCTCCCGACACACTCTCCTCAGTATTTAGCATATTTCCTAGTATATCTTTGCTCTGTGTACCTTGGAAGGAACCACCTACTAGGGAGAATAGGGGGGGGGGGGGGGGGATATTGCCGGGTTCAGTCAGTGTGTCCCCACCGCAAAGTACCGCTGACAGATCTTTTCAAAAATAATTGTGATAAAATAAGTCCGTAAAAATGTTAGTAATTAATTTAACATATATGACTTTTTATTTTTTTTAAACAGGACAAATCTGAGGGGGCACATGCCCTTGTGCCCGATGCATCTGGTTGGAACCAGCTCTCAGGAACGTTAAATGAGCCAATGAGTGTGTGAGTGCGTGCGTGTGTGCGGACTGTGGGTTTCTGAGCAGGGGTTACGTCACGGGTGTTACAGTTGAGGTGGTACTTTTCTCATGTTTTCAAGTTCCTTGGTGTCCACATCACCAACCAACTATCATGGTCCAAACATACCAAGACAGTCGTGAGGAGGGTACGACAAGACCTGTTACCCCTCAAATCAAATCAAATTTATTTGTCACAATTATTTTAGAAAAGATCTGTCAGCGGTACTTTGCAGTGGGGACACACTGACTGAACCCGGCAATATACCCCCCCCCCCTATTCTCCCTAGTAGGTGGTTCCTTCCAAGGTACACAGAGCAAAGAAATTCTAGGAAATATGCTAAATACTGAGGAGAGTGTGTCGGGACACACACATGGTTAGCAAATGTTAATGCCAGTGTAGCGAAATTCTTGTGCTTCTAGTTCCGACAATGCAGTAATAACCAACGAGAAATCTAACCTAACAATTCCACAACAACTACCTTATAGACACAAGTGTAAGGGGATAAAGAATATGTACATAAAGATATATGAATGAGTGATGGCACAGAACGGCATAGGCAAGATGCAGTAGATGGTATCGAGTACAGTATATACATATGAGATGAGTAATGTAGGGTATGTAAACAAAGTGGCATAGTTAAGAGTGGCTAGTGATACATGTATTACATAAAGATGCAGTAGATGATATAGAGTACAGTATATACATATACATATGAGATGAGTAATGTAGGGTATGTAAACAAAGTGGCATAGTTAAGAGTGGCTAGTGATACATGTAATACATAAAGATGCAGTAGATGATATAGAGTACAGTATATACGTATACATATGAGATGAGTAATGTAGGGTATGTAAACATTATAGGAGACTGAAAAGATTTGGCATGGGTCCCCAGATCCTCAAAAGGTTCTACAGCTGCACCATCGAGAGCATCCTGACCGGTTGCAACACCGCCTGGTACGGCAACTGCTCGGCATCTGATCGGCACCCTCGGCAACTGCTCGGCACCCAGTCACCTGTTATAGACTGTTTTCTCTGCTACCGCACGGCAAGCGGTACCGGAGTGCGAAGTCTAGGACTAAAAGGCTCCTCAACAGCTTCTACCGCCAAGCCATTAGACTGCTGAACAATGAATAAAATTGCCACCGGACAATTTACTTTGACCCCCCCCCCCCCCCCTTTGTAAACTGCTGCAACTCGCTGTTTGTCACCTATGCATAGTCACTTCACCCCCACCTACATGTACAGATGACCTCAACTACCCTGCACACTGACTCGGTACCGGTGGCCCCTTTATAAAGCCTCATTATTGTTATTCTTATTGTATTACTTTTTATCATTATTTGGTTAAGGGCTTGTAAGTAAAGTATTTTTCTTGGTAAAGTCTACACTTGTATTTGGAGAATGTGACAAATAAAGTTTGATTTGATTTGATTATTTTGGGCTATCCTAACTATCAGTTTGCCTCCATTTCACACCATATATACTTATACATAAACATTTTAGTTGGGTTCAATATCTTTATGAAAAAATATGCTGCCCACGGAAATTCAAGGTCTCAATTTCCTGCTGTGTTGAATGCCATGTCATTACTTGGTGGTTGTTCTGTTTTTCAGACACAGTCATAGTTAGGCATCAAAAATGGCTGCTGAAATAGTCACATGAATGATTGAGGCTAGGCTCCAAACCATCACAGACAATTCAGTTCTGCCTGGTCACAAAGCAGGGGAGGTTAGGCTTGGCTGTGTATGTATGTATGTATGTATGCATGTGTGTGTGCTTGTGTGTGTGCTTAGGTTTGGCTGGAGGTAGCTGTGGTAACATCTTGCTCAGTTTGTCAGCAGTGTGGTTTTTGTCGCTTCTTGTTTTCTAAGATGGCTGCCATTCCTGTGGTCTTTTCTGTGGCTTCAGCTGACCTCAGTCCTGTAAAGGACATTCCTAAAGTCACGCACTCCTTGACCTCTCACACTTTGACCTTGAATTAATAGATGTTTCCCCTTTTATTCCCTCATCATATACTAGCCCCTCCCATCTCCTGGGTTCACCCAATCAGATTAACAGAAGAAAGAGCCGAAAAGCCTTTGGTTATCATCACAAATATTTCAGAGGAAATGAATGTGGTTCATCAGGTGTTTTGTGTGTGTATGTGTGTATGTGTGTGTGTGTGTATGTGTATGTGTATGTGTGTGTGTGTGTGTATGTGTGCTTCTGTATGTCTATTCCAATACAGTTTTCCTGAATGTTGGAAATCTGCTGCGTGTCCGAAACCGAGATCACTCGGATCACTGGATTACAGTATTCCGGGTCGGGGATAAATCCTCCTCTGGCTCGTGTCTCAGAGTCTTGGGAATAGTTCCCCCTCTGATCAATGGAATACAGCATTCTGTTTTGGGGAATAGTTCCCCCTCTGATCAATGGGATACAGCATTCTGTTTTGGGGAATAGTTCCCCCTCTGATCAATGGGATACAGCATTCTGTTTTGGGGAATAGTTCCCCCTCTGGCTCGTGTCTCAGAGTTTTTCCTTTAATTATACCATTCCTGTTCTCTGCGTCCAGAGAAATGGGTCCAGGTCGGATTCAGACTCGGGGGATTGAAGTGGGAATTTCCTTGGCAGGGATATTCCTGGCTGACATTGGGATGGGGACCGCAGTGGCACGGGCTTATTGGATGTGTTCCCATCTGCTCCATTTATGGGCGGCAGGACAGACGGACGGCTTGATTACAGCCCAGCCATGCCCGTGTGTCCCTCTCCGCAACACACACACATGCCAAGGTGTGTGTGGCACTACATGATCAGGCCAGGTCAAAATGTCAGGGTATAAAACGTTTTGTAGGTGTGTAGGAGAGTCAAAGTAAGATCTACAACTCACAAAGAATACAGGGCATTCGGAAAGTATTCTGAACCCTTCACTTTTTCCACATTATGTTACGTTAAAGCCTTACTATAAAATCGATTAAATAAAAAAATCCTCAATCTACACACAATACCCCATAATGACATCACAATACCCCATAATGACATCACAATACCCCATAATGACATCACAATACCCCATAATTACAAAGCAAAACAGGTTTTTAGAGATGTTTGCAGATTTATAAAAAATAAAAATACCTTATTTACATAAGTATTCAGACCCTTTGCTATGAGACTCGAAATTGAGCTCAGGTCTATGAGACTCGAAATTGAGCTCAGGTGCATCCTGTTTCCATTTCGACAACTTGATTGGAGTCCACCTGTGGTAAATTCAATTGATTGGACATGATTTGGAAAGGCACACACCCTGTCTATATAAGGTTCCACAGTTGACTGTGCATGTCAGAGCAAAAACCAAGCCATGAGGAATTGTCCGTAGAGTTCCAAGACAGGATTGTGTCAAGGCACGGATCTGGAAAAGGGTACCAAAAATGTTTTGTTGCATTGAAGGTCCCCAAGAACACAGTGGCCTCCATTATTCTTAAATGGAAGAAATTTGACTCTTCCTAGAGCTGGCCGCTCGGTCAAACTGAGCAATCTGGGGAGAAGGGTCTTGGTCAGGGAACCTGATGGTCACTCTGACAGAGCTCCAGAGTTCCTCCGTGGAGATGGGAGAACCTTCCAGAAGGACAACCATCTCTACAGCACTCCACCAAATCAGGCCTTTATGGTAGAGTGGCCAAATTGAAGTCAATCCTCAGTAAAATCACATGATAGCCCCCTTGGAGTTTTCCAAAAGGCACCTAAAGGACTCTCAGACATTGAGAAACAAGATTCTCCATTCTGATGAAACCAAGATTGAACACTTTGGCCTGAATGCCAAGCATCACGTCTGGAGGAAACCTGGCACCATCCCTATGTTTGTCAGTGGCAGGGACTAATCAGGTTTGAGGGAAAGATGAACGGAGTTAAGTACAGAGTGATCCTTGATGAAAACCTGCTCCAGAGCGCTCAGGACCTGACTGGGGCGAAAGTTCACCTTCCAACAGGACAAGAACACTAAGCACACAGCCAACTATGTGCTAACCATGTGTATGTGACAAATAAAATTTGATTTGATTTGATTTGAGACAACGCAGGAGTGGCTTCGGGACAAGTCTCTGAATGTCCTTGAGTGACCAGCCAGAGCCTGGACTTGAACCCGATCGTACATCTCTGGAGAGACCTGAAAATACCTGTGCAGAGATGCTCCCCATTCAATCTGACAGAGCTTGAGAGGATCTGCAGAGAAGAATGGGAGAAACTCCCAAAATTCAGGTGTGCCAAGCTTGTAGCGTCATACCCAAGAAGACGACTCGAGGCTGTAATCGCTGCCAAAGATGCTTCAACAAAGTACTGAGTAAAGGGTCTGAATACTTACGTAAATGTGATATTTTATTTTTTTATTTTTAATACATTTGCAAAAAATGTATAAAAAGCTGTTTTTGTTTGGTCATTATGGGGTGTTGTGTGTAGATTGACGATCATCTCAAGCATTATCAATGGAAACAGGATGTGCCTTTCAAGTCTCATTTTTTGCAGTGGTGGAAAAAGTACCCAATTGTCATACTTGAGTAAAACTATAGATACCTTAATAGAAAGTTACTCAAGTAGAAGTGGAAGTCGCACAGTAAAATACTCTAAAAGTCTAAAAGTATTTGGTTCTAAATATACTTAAGTATCAAAAGTATAAATCATTTCGAATTCCTTATATTAAGCAAAGCAGACGGCACAATTTTCTTGTTTTTAAGTGAATCCTCCAGATCAGAGGCAGTAGATGACCAGGGATGTTCTCTGTTTAGTGAGTCCTCCAGATCAGAGGCAGTAGATGACCAGGGATGTTCTCTGTTCAGTGAGTCCTCCAGATCAGAGGCAGTAGATGACCAGGGATGTTCTATTGATTAGTGAGTCCTCCAGATCAGAGGCAGTAGATGACCAGGGTTGTTATATTGATTAGTGAGTCCTCCAGATCAGAGGTAGTAGATGACCAGCGATGTTCATCTCAATCAAACAGACTCCAACCTCTCCACAATGGCCAAGACCAGAGAGCTGTGTAAGGACATCAGGGATAAAATTGTAGACCTGCACAAGGCTGGGATGGGCTACAGGACAATAGGCAAGCAGCTTGGTGAGAAGGCAACAACTGTTGGAGCAATTATTAGAAAATGGAAGAAGTTCAAGATGACGGTCAATCACCCTCGATCTGGGGCTCAATGCAAGATCTCACCTCGTGGGGCATCAATGATCATGAGGAAGGTGAGGGATCAGCCCAGAACTACACGGCAGGACCTGGTCAATGACCTGAAGAGAGCTGGGACCACAGTCTCAAAGAAAACCATTAGTAACACACTACGCCGTCATGGATTAAAATACTGCAGTGCACGCAAGGTCCCCCTGCTCAAGCCAGCGCATGTCCAGGTCCGTCTGAAGTTTGCCAATGACCATCTGGATGATCCAGAGGAGGAATGGGAGAAGGTCATGTGGTCTGATGAGACAAAAATAGAGCTTTTTGGTCTAAACTCCACTCGCCGTGTTTGGAGGAAGAAGAAGGATGAATACAACCCTAAGAACACCATCCCAACCGTGAAGCATGGAGGTGGAAACATCATTCTTTGGGGATGCTTTTCTGCAAAGGGGACAGGACGACTGCACCGTATTGAGGGGAGGATGGATGGGGCCATGTATCGCGAGATCTTGGCCAACAACCTCCTTTCCTCAGTAAGAGCATTGAAGATGGGTCGTGGCTGGGTCTTCCAGTATGACAACGACCCAAAACACACAGCCAGGGCAACTAAGGAGTGGCTCCGTAAGAAGCATCTCAAGGTCCTGGAGTGGCCTAGCCAGTCTCCAGACCTGAACCCAATAGAAAATCTTTGGAGGGAGCTGAAAGTCCATATTGCCCAGCAACAGCCCCGAAACCTGAAGGATCTGGAGAAGGTCTGTATAGAGGAGTGGGCCAAAATCCCTGCTGCAGTGTGTGCAAACCTGGTCAAGAACTACAGGAAACGTATGATCTCTGTAATTGCAAACAAAGGTTTCTGTACCAAATATTAAGTTCTGCTTTTCTGATGTATCAAATACTTATGTCATGCAATAAAATGCAAATTAATTACTTAAATCATACAATGTGATTTTCTGGATTTTTGTTTTAGATTCCGTCTCTCACAGTTGAAGTGAGTGTACCTATGATAAAAATTACAGACCTCTAAATGCTTTGTAGGTAGGAAAACCTGCAAAATCGGCAGTGTATCAAATACTTGTTCTCCCCACTGTACTTTCGCAAGCCACTGTATAGACTGGTGTGTGCCTTTCCATATCACGTCCAATCAATTTAATTTACCACAGGTGGACTCCAATCAAGTTGTAGAAACATCTAAAGGATGATCAATGGAAACAGGATGCACCTGAGCTCAATTTCGAGTCTCATAGCAAAGGGTCTGAATACTTATGTAAATAAGATATTTCTATTTTTTATAAATCTGCCAACATCTCTAAAAACCTGTTTTGCTTTGTAATTATAGGGTATTGTAATGTCATTATGGGGTATTGTGATGTCATAATGGGGAATTGTGTGTAGATTAGGAAATGTTTTTCTAATAAATTTTATAATAAGGCTGTAACATAACAAAATGTGGAGAAGGTCAAGGGGACTGAATACATTCTCAATGCACTGTATACCTGATCCTACCTACCCCAGGCCTTTAGCAAGCAGGCAGGCAGACAGGCAGACAGGCAGGCAGGACAGACAGGCAGGACAGACAAGAGTGAGTTATGAAATACCCTCTCCTCTCCTCAGCTGCAATGGGAGGGGTCCTATTGATATACCAAAGCAGGAATTTGGCCCTCCACAATGGAACTTTCTGCCAAGAATTTGGCCTGCATGATAACATTACTCTCCTCCTCTTGGAGAAAGCTTCAGGAGCAGTGTCTGTGTCCATTGTACATGTGTGTGTGTCCATTGTACATGTGAGTGTGTGTGTCCATTGTACATGTGAGTGTGTGTGTGTGTGTGTGTGTGTGTCAATTGTACATGTGTGTGTGCGTGTGTGTGTGTGTGTGTGTGTGTGTGTGTATATGTCAGCAGGGTTAATGCTGATACAGTATGTCCTCCTCTGAGAACATCACAAACTCTGTAACTCACTGCTGGGCTGTTTGCCCTTTGTGGGCAATGGAAGGAGACGGTTATCAGAGGAATTACATGTCTAAAATAGTGGCTGGTTGAAGTCTGTGCCCATTCAATAACAGATAATAGATTGACAGTTATGCCCAGAGGTAATCCATCTTGGTCTGCTAAAACCCACACAGACAAATAGATATTACAGATAGGCCGAAGTTGAATGGCAAACACACCCAGTAGGTAAGGCATTACAATGATGGAAGAATTATGGCATAATTAGTAGGTCACACCCCTGGACAGCGTCAGAGTCTAACCGGTCATTGTTATTCACTGTTGGCAATAACAAAAGCATCACAAACTAACCCACCAAAAAACAATTTATTGTTGAAGATTGAATAGTTATCTCTGCAACTGGTACCTTTTGGGCTGGTGTCCACAGGCCCAGATAAGTCCTCTTGTACCAAATTTCACTTAAGTCAAGACTACGATAGTGTGGGTATCAAGGTTATGTCAGATGACTATGGCAGTACCACAGTTGACTCCATTTAAATATGGAGTCACAGGCATGTCATTTAAGTTCAGTCTAACTTAGTCAATAACTAAATATGTGATTTCAACTAACTGAACCAGAATTAAACCTAAACCTACAAGTGATTTATATATATACACTAGATGACAGCCAGGGAGCGCAGTTTTGAAGCCACCACACCTCCATCTTGGTACACCCCCTCCTTATAAAAAAATATTTTTGAATCTATAGAAATGTATTTATTAATGTCTACATTTGTTTTTGCCACATTTATTATATTACAGACACCTTAATACATACTTTTTAAGTATATTATGTGAGCTAAACATAAATTATAAATATTTGTTTTAAAATGTACAACAAGTATAATTTTACTGTCCCCACAACAACAAAAATAGCTAAATACATGTAATTTTGTCCTTGAAACAAATATTCGACTTCTACAGTACTTTAAATAATATAGAATTAAATTCATTCCTATGGAGGACTGCTTCTTCTGAAGAGGGCCAATATGGCCGACCGGTGGCTTTAAAGCCTCTCATTGACCAATACATAGCATTCGCAATCCAGGGTTTATATACTTCATTGAAAACTACCTGTGGATTAATTTGACCTGGGTCTGTGATACTAACTAGTGAGAAGCCTATCCACGGAGACGGTCGTCACTAGTTACCACAGCCACAAAGTAAGAATATTTATACAATTTCTGTTAGTAAAATGTGGTCGTAAACCTAACCATAACCACACCACTGACCGTATGCCTAGACGTAAATAAAGAACAGAAAGCAATTTTTGGTTTTCATACATTTTTATGATATAGACCACGTTTACCTTGTGGCTGTGGTAACTAGTGAAAACCCTGAAAGACTGATCTAGCACGGAAAGGGGATTCTAGGGTTTCACTCATGTTTAATAGGCTGCGGTGAGTTCATCACGCACCCATGCGTGGCAGCGCGTGGTGGAGAGCCAGGGGACGCGTGCGCCACAAACAGGACAAGAACATAGTTACAATGTAACGGATCACATCTCACATAAAACGTGTCACTCACAGACGATAGCTTAGATCTGAGTAGAGAAAATATGACAAAGGCCCTCTCTAACTTGACAACTTTCTAACTATGAAAACCAATGTTTAGTGTGGCATAACACCACGGCCTTTCAGTTGGATATAGCCCAGCCTTGGCTACTGCTCAAATTAATCTAGGCTACATGCGACACACGAGTCATAAAGACGTGGCATCATGCGCTGTCCATATTTCCACTCGCCGTGTGACATTACAACATTGCTGACTAGGAAACCGCATTGCCTGCAGAGCCTGGGGCATCTCACAAAATGCGCCAATTACTTTCATTGTATTTTCATTGTACTATCCCACAGTCAGACAGAGCAACACGAGACACAGGCACCATCAAAATATGCTCCACTAGCCTCTTCTTAACACGGACTCTATAACAAAATTATGATATTGGGATAAACTTGAACAAGAGCGTCAACTCGTGGTGACATTGTTTCAGTGAATTTAACTAAAGTAGTACGTATTCTTCCCATCTTTATACATAACGCAATGAGGGGGAACTATTGTCTGCTATAGCTAAATAAAACATCACAACTCCTATTAAATTGATTCGGAAAGGAAACATGTTCATTATAAAAAACAGCCCTACAACTACAAACCTAGCTATAGACTATAGAAATGGACCACTTGATGCACAGTATTACTACGTTTTAGCGAAATGGGTCGTAAAATATTGTAAAAGCTGTCAAAACAATAGCAGAAGAGACAGAACAAACGATTCACTAATAACATGAAACAAGCAAACCCATAAACTAAAAGTTTATACACTTACCAGATTGGCGGAAAAATAGGGCTAAATCAGTGGTCTGGGACGATCATTGTCACACATTCGCGTACACTGCATATAAGGGATATTTTAAAAACATGAAAAAAAAATGCCGGTAGGAAGTAGGCCTACCCCTCGCGAGCTCTCTGTGATCCAGAAATGTAAATACAGTAAACTCTCTAGATGAGTTTACAGGCCGCTACGTCATCGGCAGAAACCCGAGTAGAGTGTGCCCATGTTTTCTTTCCGCGCGCCTCCTCTGCTGCTGCTGAACTCATCACGAGTCAATGCGGGGAATCCACGCGCACCGGGACGGCAACGCCGGTGAGTTAGCGGGACCGGGAGCCATCTGTCGGGATTCACCCGCCTAGCCTCATAACAGGCGGCTCGCGAATCATCAGCTTTGCTATGACCACAGAGGCTCGCGAACATAGTTTACACACACGTGGCCACCTGATTTTACTAACCTTACTGACTTGGCCTATACACTGTTTATACCAGACTACTAAAGGGCTGGATTAAATATCAAGAATGTTTTTGCCAAAACTTCTGCAAAATCAACACAAAGTTGAAAATATATTGTAACGACCCTGGGTTTATAAGCGCGGAAATCGTCCATGCCGCACGAGCATGCTTTTGCGGCACAGTCGATAGCGCGCCGGAGCTCGGGCTCGAAGGTCCGAGACCTGCTCCCTGCTGTTTCATTACAATATGATGGAAACCTACCTGCATGTCCTTTATAGGGGGTAGCCTATTCAAAAAGAATGCTTGCACTGTGCATGACAGTGGGCCTGAACAAAAATATAAATGCAACAATTTTACTGAGATAAAATTCATATAAGAAAAAAGACATCAATAGAAATAAATTCATTAGGCCCTAATTGGACATTGTCATCTTATTAGGATTGTGTACAGATCCTTGTGACATAGGGCCGTGCATTATCATGCTGAAACATGAGGTGATGGCACGACAATGGGCCTCAGGATCTCGTCATGGTATATCTGTGCATTCAAATTGCCATCAATAAAATCCACCCTAAAAATGATTTTGTTAGGGCCTGCCCATACCATAACCCCACTACCACCATGGGACACTTTGTTCACGACGTTGACATCAGCAAACCACACGACCCCACCTGCCCGGAACACTTGAAACTTGGATTCAAGTATGAAACCCACAGTTTCATCAGCTGTCCGGGTGGCTGGTCTCAGACAATCCCGCAGGTGAAGAAGCCATATGTGAAAGTCCTGGGCTGGTGTGGTTACATGTGGTGTGCAGTTATGAGGCAAGTTGGACGTACTGCCAAATTCTCTAAAATGACGTTGGAGGCGGCTTATGGTAGAGAAAAACAAAATGATCTGGAAACAGCTGGATGGAGACATCTGTGGTATTGTGCTGTGACAAAACTGCACATTTTAGAGTGGCCTCTTATCCCCAGCACAAGGTGCACCTGTGTAATGATCATGATGTTTAATCAGCTTCTTGATATGCCACATATGTCAGCTGGATGGATTATCTTGGCAAAGGAGAAATACTCACCAACAGGGATGTAACCAAACTTATGCACACATTTGGAGCGTGTGGAACATTTCTGGGATCTTTTATTTCAGCTCATGAAACCAATACTTTACATGTTGCGCTTATATTTAAGTTCAGTGTTAGTCGAAGAGCCTGTTCTGACCATCAGAGGGTTTAGATAATGCTTTCTAAAAGGATGGGATGCAAATTCACTGTCCTCATTCTCTCTCCCTCCATGATTGAGATTTAATAAACATTCCCTCCCTCAACCTGCAGATGCAGCATTTCGAGAAATAGCCTGAAATTGGAATAGCCTACCAACACACACAGTCTCTTAAAGAGAAGATTCTAATAAAGCTAACATTATTCCATTAAACAGTAGATGATTGTGAAAACCTAACATTCTTACTCAATACCTAAACTTTTCCACTGATTGTGAAAACCTAATATTCTCTATCTCTGAAATGTTCCACTGGTCTGACTGAGTGAGTGACAGTGAGTGAGTATTAGTGACTGAGTCTATGACACACTATCAAAATCTCATTCTTCTGGCAGACAGAGGGCCTATTGCGCAACACGTTTCAAATCGGTCGTGTGTCTTCATTCATTCCAGTGTGTGAGCGTAGACATTCATTCCCAGCCCCCTCGTACGAACACACAAATGAGGGTCATTCATCAGAGATGTTGACTTGGCTGTGTGTGAGAATGGTTTGTATAAAGCCCATTTCATCCAGGGATCTTCCAGTACGATACACTGTGTTGGTACAGAGAACTTACAGACACTGTGGTGGTGTTAGTGTCACGGCTGGGATCTGAACCTCGGAAAATTCCCTCGCGGGCAGAGGGTGACAGACTTTTAGGTTGCAGGCGGGGCTACCTCATTATGAGAGTGTGAGTCCTCACCTCTGCTACATTAGCTGCTGTAGGGATGCCGTCTTGCCTGAGATCCCGAATTAGAAGTTAGGATTCAGAGTTGTTCCTGTCCAGGTCCATGGATCAGTACTCTCCACTTCCTGGCTCTGAAAAACTACAAGGTGTACAGACAGATGTCACATGATACATTCCTACTCCCAGCGGCAGTAAGAACTGTTACAGACACCGGGTCGTCTGGCACCAGTGACATGATTTAATTCCAAAGAAGAACCCAACAGTGACGAATCAGAAACAGTTACAGGAAGAAACTGTGAAGTAACCATGACAACTGAAGTATGACCATAGAAGCCGTCTAGTTTGTCTCTTTTGTAATTCTGTGACAGTTATAATTTAAACGTGACTGACAAAGCATGCCAGAGGAGAAAACACACACACAAGTATATAAAAATATGCCATTCGATTCATATCAACAATTGAGGACCGTGTGGGTGCACTATTTACAGAAAAAAAAGGCAATATATACCAATATTTACATTACACAATAAAGACTTCTTTCACACACAGGCAGAACGGTTACTTACAAGAATTACTGAAATTTACTAGGATGGCAGCATGAAATTATTATGACGGTTAGAAGAAGTGTGAATGATAAATTCTGAATGTCTTTGCCACAGTGATATTCTACTACATGTTGTTACTTGATTAACATGAAAGCTAGCATGGACGTCTTTCACTTCATTTTCTACAATGTAGTGTTCATAAAAATGTACTGTGCAGTTACTGTGGAAACAGAAGTGTGTGTGTGTGGGGGGGGGGGGCGTGGAAATATAATGGATAGAAATATCTTTGCCCTAAAATCCACATGGTTCCACAGTCAACCCAATATGACATCCACATGGTTCCATAGTCAACCCAATATGAAATCCACATGGTTCCACAGTCAACCCAATATGACATCACATGGTTCCACAGTCAACCCAATATGAAATCCACATGGTTCCACAGTCAACACAATATGAAATCCACATGGTTCCACAGTCAACACAATATGAAATCCACATGGTTCCACAGTCAACCCAATATGACATCACATGGTTCCACAGTCGACCCAATATGAAATCCACATGGTTCCACAGTCAACCCAATATGACATCCACATGGTTCCACAGTCAACCCAATATGAAATCCACATGGTTCCACAGTCAACCCAATATGACATCACATGGTTCCACAGTCAACCCAATATGAAATCCACATGGTTCCACAGTCAACCCAATATGACATCACATGGTTCCACAGTCAACCCAATATGACATCCACATGGTTCCACAGTCAACCCAATATGACATCACATGGTTCCACAGTCAACCCAATATGACATCCACATGGTTCCACAGTCAACCCAATATGACATCCACATGGTTCCACAGTCAACCCAATATGACATCCACATGGTTCCACAGTCAACCCAATATGAAATCCACATGGTTCCACAGTCAACCCAATATGACATCACATGGTTCCACAGTCAACCCAATATGACATCACAATAACACAGATAGAATAACCAACTAGAATTCCACACTTGGCTAAAGTTTCAGAGCACTTACACAGACACAGGTTGCTCCACTAATATACGTCTACACAGAGACACAGCTAGCAGCAGACGAGTATCAAACGACCAGGTTATCCGATTATATTTGAGTCATTTAGCAGACGCTCTTATCCAGAGTAACTTACAGGAGCAATTAGGATTGTGCCTCGCTCAAAGCACATCGACATATTTTTTTTCCACCTAGGTCGGCATGAGGATTTGAATCAGCGACCTTTCGGTTACTGGCCCAACACTCTTAACCGCTAGGCTACCTGTCGCGCCCGATTATCCGTTAGCCTCTTCATTGGCTCACAATGGGGGAATTAGCCTAATGCTGATACATTTGGTTGGAGTGGTTGAAGGTGATGTCCCCAGATGGTTTGTAGGGGAGTTCTCTTGGCTGCTTGGAGAGATTAAACACTATCACCACCCTGAACCGGAGGGCACTGGTTTGTGTGTGTGTGTGTGTGTGTGTGTGTGTGTGTGTGTGTGTGTGTGTCAGAGCTCCTGTAAATCATCTATTTGGGGTAAAGAAAGAGAGAAAAACACATTTATAAATTAAGTGCTGTAAAAAGACAGAAATAAAATCTAAAACATAAATACTGTACAAACATACCTCTTCTACTACAGCCCCTTAAAACAAATGCTTTAACACACGTCACTGCGGTAGTGGGATGTTGTTTCTCTTTAAATAGAACAAAAAATCTTGAAAATTATGAACACAAAAGTGATTTTAGCTGTGAGAACTAGTTGTATGTGCATGTTTGTCATAGGCTATGGAGAGACGAGCTGTGTTTTGTCGAACGAGTGAAGAAAGTGTGTGTGTGTATGTTTATATAGTCTTAGTAGGTACCCTTGCCATATATTGCACATCGGTTACTTTTATAATGTTTACTCTTTAGTTTCCTTGTTCAGAGAACAGAGACGTTTAGTGTTCACTCCTTGTTCCATTTCTCCTCTCCTCCCTAGGATGGAGTGTTAGGATGGCCTTGTTCCATTTCTCCTCTCCTCCCTAGGATGGAGTGTTAGGATGGCCTTGTTCCATTTCTCCTCTCCTCCCTAGGATGGAGTGTTAGGATGGCCTTGTTCCATTTCTCCTCTCCTCCCTAGGATGGCCTTGTTCCATTTCTCCTCTCCTCCCTAGGATGGAGTGTTAGGATGGCCTTGTTCCATTTCTCCTCTCCTTCCTAGGATGGAGTGTTAGGATGGCCTTGTTCCATTTCTCCTCCTTGTTCCATTTCTCCTCTCCTCCCTAGGATGGAGTTTTAGGATGGCCTTGTTCCATTTCTCCTCTCCTCCCTAGGATGGCCTTGTTCCATTTCTCCTCTCCTTCCTAGGATGGAGTGTTAGGATGGCCTTGTTCCATTTCTCCTCTCCTCCCTAGGATGGCCTTGTTCCATTTCTCCTCTCCTCCCTAGGATGGCCTTGTTCCATTTCTCCTCTCCTCCCTAGGATGGCCTTGTTCCATTTCTCCTCTCCTCCCTAGGATGGCCTTGTTCCATTTCTCCTCTCCTCCCTAGGATGGAGTGTTAGGATGGCCTTGTTCCATTTCTCCTCTCCTCCCTAGGATGGAGTGTTAGGATGGCCTTGTTCCATTTCTCCTCTCCTCCCTAGGATGGAGTGTTAGGATGGCCTTGTTCCATTTCTCCTCTCCTCCCTAGGATGGAGTGTTAGGATGGCCTTGTTCCATTTCTCCTCTCCTCCCTAGGATGGAGTGTTAGGATGGCGTTGTTCCATTTCTCCTCTCCTCCCTAGGATGGAGTGTTAGGATGGCCTTGTTCCATTTCTCCTCTCCTCCCTAGGATGGCCTTGTTCCATTTCTCCTCTCCTCCCTAGGATGGAGTGTTAGGATGGCCTTGTTCCATTTCTCCTCTCTTCCCTAGGATGGAGTGTTAAGATGGCCTTGTTCCATTTCTCCTCTCCTCCCTAGGATGGAGTGTTAGGATGGCCTTGTTCCATTTCTCCTCTCCTCCCTAGGATGGCCTTGTTCCATTTCTCCTCTCCTCCCTAGGATGGAGTGTTAGGATGGCCTTGTTCCATTTCTCCTCTCCTTCCTAGGATGGAGTGTTAGGATGGCCTTGTTCCATTTCTCCTCTCCTCCCTAGGATGGAGTGTTAGGATGGCCTTGTTCCATTTCTCCTCTCCTCCCTAGGATGGCCTTGTTCCATTTCTCCTCTCCTCCCTAGGATGGAGTGTTAGGATGGCCTTGTTCCATTTTTACTTCCATCAGTCCATCATTTGGCTTGTTGCAGAATTCACAATCTTCTTCCCATCAGTAGCCTTTCACCCTGTCTGCCTCAACCGCTCTCTCTTTCCTTCTCTCTCCCTATCCTTCACCTAATCGGTCTGTCCTTATCCACACTTTTCTCTGGTCACTGTCCCAATCTCTTGCTCTCTCTCTCTTTCTCTCCCTCGCTTTCCCTCTCTCTCACTTGTTCCCTCCCTCTCTCCTAGTAAAGTCTGTAGAGACAGAGTCCACGCCGAAACACCAGACACATCACTCAGTGATTAACAACACAGACAGTTGCATCAGAACAAACTAAAACAACAACAGAAACCTGGTTTGAAAGCGACCCTGTAGTTTTTCAGCCTGGGCTAACAACACCCATGCACAGAGATATCAGAAGACGGAGAAAATAACTGGACCTAATAAAAACAGGGGTGGGTTTTGAGGCGGAGGGGTTGGGTTTATGTGTGGTTTTTGCTGAGGGTGGGGTTCAAATGGGTCGGGGGACTCTCATTGGCTCAGACCCGGGGCAAGGGGCTTGGCCTCACATCCTCCAGGGCAGTATGTTGCTGGTGCTGAAGGGGTGGGTTTTGATAAATGGGGCCGGCTGATTGGCTCAGACCCTCCACAGCAGTAAGTGGTTGGTACTGTCGTCCCGCCCCACTGTCTCACTGCTATTTGTCAGCCGGAAGTCCTCATAGCCATCGCCACCGGAGATCACCAACTGATTGGTTTTAACGGGCAGGAGGGCGGAGGCTCGACGGCGAGCGGAATCTCGCCTCTGCAGACCCCCATTACCCCCTTCAACACCACTCTGGGCTGGGTTGCCTAGGAAACAGAGGAGTTCAAAGGTCATGAATATGGAAGTAACCCTTTAAACATTGTATAGCAAATATGTTTGGAAGCAGAAATGGTGCGTGGAGTGACATGGTTACCTGTGGTATCGGCGGGAAGGGGGAAGTTGACGTCGAAGCCTTCAGGTAGTTCTATGGAGGTGAGGAACCTCACATGGCCAGTGTGTCCATGAGCGGAGCCCATGGGGGTCAGAGGTGACCGCAGCGTCCCTGACACAGTCCCAGAGCTGACGGCTGGGATAGACAGGGTCAGGACCACCCCTGCACTGGTCCCGATCCACAGCAGGTCCTTACAGGCCAGGAGAGCTGTGATCCTCAGACACGCTGCCTTGTGTTGCCGGATGATCGCATCTGAACCTGGAGATGGGATGAGAATGGCAGAGAGGATAAGGTGAGAGGGAGAGGCCAGACGGAGGGAGAGGAAGGCCAGACAGAGGGAGAGGAAGGCCAGACAGAGGGAGAGGAAGGCCAGAGTGAGGGAGAGGAAGGCCAGAGTGAGGGAGAGGAAGGCCAGAGTGAGGGAGAGGAAGGCCAGAGTGAGGGAGAGGAAGGCCAGAGAGAGGGAGAGGAAGGCCAGAGAGAGGGAGAGGAAGGCCAGAGAGAGGGAGAAGAAGGCCAGAGAGAGGGAGAAGAAGGCCAGAGAGAGGGAGAGGAAGGCCAGAGAGAGGGAGAGGAAGGCCAGAGAGGGAGAGGAAGGCCAGAGTGAGGGAGAGGAAGGCCAGAGAGAGGGGGAGGAAGGCCAGACAGAGGGAGAGGAAGGCCAGACAGAGGGAGAGGAAGGCCAGACAGAGAGAGAGGAAGGCCAGAGAGAGGGAGAGGAAGGCCAGACAGAGGGAGAGGAAGGCCAGACAGAGAGAGAGGAAGGCCAGAGAGAGGGAGAGGAAGGCCAGACAGAGGGAGAGGAAGGCCAGAGAGAGGGAAAGGAAGGCCAGACAGAGAGAGAGGAAGGCCAGACAGAGAGAGAGGAAGGCCAGACAGAGAGAGAGGAAGGCCAGAGAGAGAGAAGAGAACAAGCGTTTTATTTAGAACTGGAGCTGCCATCTACTGGTTAAGAGGTGTAATGCGCTGAATCTGAATTTGTGTGTGTGTGTGTGTGCGCGCAGTGAACGTCTACGATGTTTTGGGGACTTATGGTGTGTGCGTACGTGTGTGTATGTGTGCTCTGTGTTACCTGCAAGCATCTTGTGCACGGCGGGGGCCACGTCCACCTCCGTCAGGCTGTCCCAGGTCTGGGCGTGGTAAAGTCTGATCTGGGCACTACCCTGGAGCGCCAGCCACACTCCCTGGCCGTAGCTCACCATGCAGGTAACACACCTACTGCTGTCTGTGCCCACCTGGAACCAGTGCTGCAGGGGAGAGAGAGAGGTTACAACCACCCAGATATCCATTTCATCCATCCATCCATCATTCCATCCATCGTTCCATCCATCCATCCATCGTTCCTTCCATCCATCCATCGTTCCATCCATCCACCCATCGTTCCATCCATCCATCCATCGTTCCTTCCATCCATCGTTCCTTCCTTCCATCCATCCATCGTTCCTTCCATCCATCGTTCCTTCCATCCATCCATCCATTGTTCCATCCATCCATCCATCGTTCCATCCATCCATCGTTCCTTCCATCCATCGTTCCATCCATCCACCCATCGTTCCATCCATCCATCCATCGTTCCTTCCATCCATCGTTCCATCCATCCATCGTTCCATCCATCCATCTTGTGACTGGACCGTAATGTAACCATACCTCTTGCACCAGTGTGGTTGTGTTGATGATGAGAACGCGGTTCTGTGAACCACACCACAGCTTCCCTCCGACCGGGACCATCTTAGTGACAGGACTACTGGGCGTGCCAAGACTCAACGTCTGAGATGACTGGGCGTCCCAGAAACTCCCCACCTCCCTCTGGTAGACGATCACATCTCCGTTGGCCAGGGACGCAAACACCTTGTTGTCCAGGTAGCTGAGAGAAGAGAGGAAGGAGATTGTCAGACACTGAAGGAGTAAAGCACAATTTAAAAGGTAAAAGTGTTAGACTTCTCTGATGTTTGCTAACATGAAAGCAGCCAGACTCACAGAATACACAGGATGGGGGCAGAATGCTGCATCTTCATGCTGTTCTTGCGGTTCCGGATGTTGTCTGATGACTGGTACACATGGATACTGACAGAGGGAGTTAGGATTTCAACGTGTGTTTGTGTGCGTTTCTGTACGTGTCGGTGTGTATTTGCGCGTGTTGTGCGTTTTACCATCCGTCCTCTGTGCCCAGCCACACAGAGCTCTGGTAAGCCTCCGGGTCAATGCTGAGCAGATCCTCCAGACTGGCTCTAGTGAAGGATCCCCGGGAGGAGCGGCGCATCGCTCTCCCGTCCATGGGGCTCTCGCTGTGGGGTCGACCTATTCCACCCACCCCTGGCCTGCCTGAAGCTCCATAAGAACTGGCCACGGGGTAGTCCTGCTCCTCCTCACTACTGGTGGTCTCTGTAGCCATGTCCTTAGAACCAGACCCCTCCTCATCTAGGACAGAGGGACAAAGGATAGTCCGGGTGTTTAAGTCGGTGAAAACTTGATCCCCAAGCTGGATGAATGGATGGCTTGGGGTTTTATGTGAATGTGTGTGAGAGAGTACTCACTGCCATAGCTGGATGACACAGTAGAGTGACTGGCTTGGCTCTGCAGTGTAGAGGAGGGGCTAGGAGAATCTTCATCGTCCGTGTCATCACTATCAAATGGAACTAACTCTGGCCCCGCCCCTGAAGGGGGCTCGGTCAGCTCCAGCGACGAATGAGAGATGGAGATGTGTAGCTGCTGCTGCCGGGATGGGGTGGAGTCAACAGCTACAGGGGGAGGGGCTGGGGAGTGCTCCACTCCACGTTCCCTAGGAGACACAGGATGCAGGACACTGATTTCTTAGAAGTCAGTAATGTTAGCTAAGCATTGCAGGACATCAACAGTAAAGACTGATACGTGTGTGTTTGTACACTATGCTCTGTGTACCAACCTCCCCTTGAGTCCAGGGACTGATACGTGTGTGTTTGTGCACTATGCTCTGTGTACCAACCTCCCCTTGAGTCCAGGGACTGATACATGTGTGTTTGTACACTATGCTCTGTGTACCAACCTCCCCTTGAGTCCAGGGACTGATACGTGTGTGTTTGTACACTATGCTCTGTGTGTTTGTGCACTATGCAACCTCCCCTTGAGTCCAGGGACTGATACGTGTGTGTTTGTGCACTATGCTCTGTGTACCAACCTCCCCTTGAGTCCAGGGACTGATACGTGTGTGTTTGTGCACTATGCTCTGTGTACCAACCTCCCCTTGAGTCCAGGGACCGCGGCGATGCAGATGATCCTAGCAGAGCAGACAGCGATACAGGCCTCTACAGTGGGCTGGTCTCTGATGTTGAGCAGACACACCTGGCCCACGTATCCATCACTGTTACACACCCACACCTCACTGCTGCTCTCTGGACAACTGTGGCTGGGGGAGGCACAGGAGAACTGGGGAGGGAGGATAGGAGAAAAGGACCATGAATACTTAAGTAGGAGTGTTCTCCATCAAGTACCGTAGTCAGAATGGCCTGGTAACCACGTCACACAACCAGGGTTGGGCTCAATTCAACTAACATGACCATTCCATAACTGGAAAAAAGGGCATTTATTTTCAAAAAGTAGAAGCTATTTTATAAATTTTTTCTTCAGAATGTTAAATTCAAATCACTTCCTGAATTTGCTGCCTTCAAATCTAATTGAGCCCAACCCTGCACACCATCAGGACAGGCTGGTGTCTCTCTTACCTGCATCCCACTACGAGTCTTCATAATGGGGATAGCCTTCAGGAACTCTGGGTCCCACTGGTCCTTATTCATTGCTGCACACATAGGACAAAGGAAGGGAGAGATAGAGGTTCTAGTGAACAATCCCTTTTAATACCATGTCAAATAACATGCACATGTGTTTTCTCGTACCCAGTTTCTTCTTGGCATCTTCGAAGGCCTGTTGGAAGTTGCTGCGTGTGTCTGGGGAGCTGAACTCGAAGACGAAGCTGGTTTCTG
>NC_092170.1:35839667-35849667 GCF_045791955.1 Oncorhynchus clarkii lewisi
TGGAAAAATAAGTATTTGGTCAATAACAAAAGTTTATCTCAATACTTTGTTATATACCCTTTTTCGGCAATGACAGAGGTCAAACGTTTTCTGTAAGTCTTCACAAGGTTTTCACACACTGTTGCTGGTATTTTGGCCCATTCCTCCATGCAGATCTCCTCTAGAGCAGTGATGTTTTGGGGCTGTTGCTGGGCAACACAGACTTTCAACTTCTTCGAAAGAATTTCTATGGGGTTGAGATCTGGAGACTGGCTAGGCCACTCCAGGACCTTGAAATGCTTCTTACGAAGCCACTCCTTCGTTGCCCGGGCGGTGTGTTTAGGATCATTGTCATGCTGAAAGACCCAGCCACGTTTCATCTTCAATGCCCTTGCTGATGGAAGGAGGTTTTCACTCAAAATCTCACGATACATGGCCCCATTAATTCTTTCCTTTACACGGATCAGTCGTCCTGGTCCCTTTGCAGAAAAACAGCCCCAAAGCATGATGTTTCCACCCCCATGCTTCACAGTAGGTATGGTGTTCTTTGGATGCAACTCAGCATTCTTTGTCCTCCAAACACGACGAGTTGAGTTTTTACCAAAAAGTTATATTTTGGTTTCATCTGACCATATGACATTCTCCCAATCTTCTTCCTGATCATCCAAATGCTCTCTAGCAAACTTCAGACAGGCCTGGACATGTACTGGTTTAAGCAGGGGGACACGTCTTGCACTGCAGGATTTGAGTCCCTGGCGGCGTAGTGTGTTACTGATGGTAGGCTTTGTTACTTTGGTCCCAGCCCTCTGCAGGTCATTCACTAGGTTCCCCCATGTGGTTCTGGGATTTTTGCTCACCGTTCTTGTGATCATTTTGACCCCACGGGGTGAGATCTTGCTTGGAGCCCCAGATCGAGGGAGATTATCAGTTGTCTTGTATGTCTTCCATTTCCTAATAATTGCTCCCACAGTTGATTTCTTCAAACCAAGCTGCTTACCTATTGCAGATTCAGTCTTCCCAGCCTGGTGCAGGTCTACAATTTTGTTTCTGGTGTCCTTTGACAGCTCTTTGGTCTTGGCCATAGTGGAGTTTGGAGTGTGACTGTTTGAGGTTGTGGACAGGTGTCTTTTATACTGATAACAAGTTCAAACAGGTGGCATTAATACAGGTAACGAGTGGAGGACAGAGGAGCCTCTAAAATAAGAAGTTACAGGTCTGTGAGAGCCAGAAATCTTGCTTGTTTGTAGGTGACCAAATACTTATTTTCCACCATAATTTGCTAATAAATTCATAAAGAATCCTACAATGTGATTTTCTGGATTTTTTTCCCTCATTTTGTCTTTCATAGTTGAAGTGTACCTATTGCCCATCTTAATCTTTTCTTTTTATTGGCCAGTCTGAGATATGGCTTTTTCTTTGCAACTCTGCCTAGAAGGCCAAAAACCTGGAGTCTCCTCTTCACTGTTGACGTTGAGACTGGTGTTTTGCGGGTACTATTTAATGAAGCTGCCAGTTGAGGACTTGTGAGGCGTCTGTTTCTCAAACTAGACACTCTAATGTACTTGTCCTCATGTTCAGTTGTACACCGGGGCCTCCCACTCCTCTTTCTATCCTGGTTAGAGCCAGTTTGCACTGTTCTGTGAAGGGAGTAGTACACAGCGTTGTACGAGATCTTCAGTTTCTGGCCAATTTCTTGCATGGAATAGCCTTCATTTCTCAAAACAAGAATAGACTGACAAGCTTCAGAATAAAGTTATTTGTTTATGGTAATTTTGAGCCTGTAATCGAACCCACAAATGCTGATGCTCCAGATACTCAACTAGTCTAATGAAGGACAGTTTTATTGCTTCTTTAATCAGCACTACAGTTTTCAGCAGTGCTAACATAATTGCAAAAGGGTTTTCTAATGATCCATTAGCTAATCCAAGTTTATCATTTTAAAGGCTAACACAACGTGCCATTGGAACACAGGAGTGATGGTTGCTGATAATGGGCCTATGTACACCTATGTAGATATTCCCCCAAAACAATTTTTTAAATATGCCGTTTCCAGCTACAAGTCATTTACAATATTAACAATGTCTCTGATCAATTTGATGTTATTTTAATGTACAAAAAAAGTGCTTTTCTTTCAAAAACAAGAACATTTCTAAGTGACCCTAAACTTTTGAACAGTAGTGTACATGTGAGTGTCCTACATCTCTGACGTGTTCCACTCCCTCGATGTGGGCTTCTATCTCCTGCATGACGCGTGTCTCTCTCTCCACCTCCTCCGCAGAGCGACGCCCCTTATTGATCTTCTCAGCCAATCGCTTGATGTCTCTCTGGGCGTCCAATAGCAACGGGTGGTCTGGATGTTCCTCAGGAGTGTGCTTCAACAGATCCTAGAGAACAGGGACACCACATTTTACTACCAAGTAAAAGGAAGCACCACCTGTAAGAGAATACGCCTTCATATACAGTGGGGCAAAAAAGTATTTAGTCAGCCACCAATTGTGCAAGTTCTCCCACTTAAAAAGATGAGAGGCCTGTAATTTTCATCATAGGTACACTTCAACTATGACAGACAAAATGAGAAAAAAAAATCCAGAAAATCACATTGTAGGATTTGTAATGAATTTATTTGCAAATTATGGTGGAAAATAAAATGACTAAATACTTTTTGCCCCACTGTATATACATGCTTATTTTCATCTTTCATACGCAGGCCTTCAACACTAAATTGGTTGACATTGTGGAAATAGCTAGGCCAGGAGAAGCCTGATATAATCTCCACCCAGCACAGCACAAGTGGTCTGGCCACCCCTCAGAGCCTGGTTCCTCTCTAGGTTTCTTCCTAGATTCCTGCATTTCTAGGGAGTTTTTCCTAGCCACTGTGCTTCTACATCTGCATGGGCTGGGTTTCTGTACAGCACTTTGTGACATCTGCTGATGTAAAGGGCTTTATAAATACATTTGATTGATTGACTGAGTTCGGCAGAGTCGAGGGGACTCACCTTGACCAGCAGCTCATAACGGGGGATCCTCTGGACAGGCTTGATCATCAGATCACCCAGGGCCTGCTTCTCCTTGTTCTCACGCATACTGGTCTGTGTGTGTGTGTGTGTGTGGGGGGGGGGTGAGGAGAAAAGAAGACAGAAAAGAGAGGCAGGGTGAACGGGACAGAGTTCTAGTCAGACATACAGTACATATGAGCCATACGGTGTGAATAATCGGTCTGGTTTCTCCACAGACACTAGATGGCGGTATGGTTCCACATTCTGATCAGTCACCCTCCTGTGACCATCTCACTGAAGAAGACCTGTGACTTTTTAAAAGTAATCTAGTCTGGTCAAAGGTCAACTATAGAGGGGATAAAAACAACAGATGCAGAAATAGGGACACACACACACTGAACTATACACAGACAGACATGCAGGAACACACATCCACATGTTTTGAGCTCAATGTCTCAGCTCTGCCAATCAGTAGCCATCTGACTAGTGAGGAACTGCCCCTCCCTACCTTCAGGCTATGCTCAAACACTACACGCCAACCTGAGCACTGCGTTCGGTCCCCTCTGGTCTCTTGGCCCTCCCACCCCTGCTAAATTACTCAAATGTAAATGATTCCCTTCAGCGGAACCTGCCTATCACACCTGTGTGTGTGTAATCCAAAATAACTGGGCCAGACTTCTCTACCTCAAGCCTGGTGTACACTGCACGATTTTGGACCCAATTAAACTGTCCTAGACAAGTTTAGAAGATCGGAGATAAAAATCTATGTCGTCAGCCTACTCGGGTCAGAAACGTAATCCGAGGGCTATCGATCCCGTCTTTGAGAAGTCCCAGACATCCTGACCAGATATTTTCAAACATGTTTGATTTTATTGACACAAAATCTGCAATGCTCTTGTAGTGTGAACGTGCAACGACAAGTTTTGGGAAAAGTGATCAGCGACATGTAGACTAGAGAAGGACAGATGACTAGTACTAGAATGAATATGTAGACTAGAGAAGGACAGATGACTAGTACTAGAATTAATATGTAGACTAGAGAAGGACAGATGACTAGTACTAGAATGAATATGTAGACTAGAGAAGGACAGATGACTAGTACTAGAATGACTAGAGAAGGACAGATGACTAGTACTAGAATGAATATGTAGACTAGAGAAGGACAGATGACTAGTACTAGAATGAATATGTAGACTAGAGAAGGACAGATGACTAGTACTAGAATGAATATGTAGACTAGAGAAGGACAGATGACTAGTACTAGAATGAATATGTAGACTAGAGAAGGACAGATGACTAGTACTAGAATACTAGAGAAGGACAGATGCCTAGTACTAGAATTAATATGTAGACTAGAGAAGGACAGATGACTAGTACTAGAATTAATATGTAGACTAGAGAAGGACAGATGACTAGTACTAGAATGAATATGTAGACTAGAGAAGGACAGATGACTAGTACTAGAATGAATATGTAGACTAGAGAAGGACAGATGACTAGTACTAGAATGAATATGTAGACTAGAGAAGGACAGATGACTAGTACTAGAATGAATATGTAGACTAGAGAAGGACAGATGACTAGTACTAGAATGAATATGTAGACTAGAGAAGGACAGATGACTAGTACTAGAATGAATATGTAGACTAGAGAAGGACAGATGACTAGTACTAGAATGAATATGTAGACTAGAGAAGGACAGATGACTAGTACTAGAATGAATATGTAGACTAGAGAAGGACAGATGACTAGTACTAGAATGAATATGTAGACTAGAGAAGGACAGATGACTAGTACTAGAATGAATATGTAGACTAGAGAAGGACAGATGACTAGTACTAGAATGAATATGTAGACTAGGAAGGACAGATGACTAGTACTAGAATGAATATGTAGACTAGAGAAGGACAGATGTAGACTAGAGAAGGACAGATGACTAGTACTAGAATGCGTTTGTAGACTAGAGAAGGACAGATGACTAGTACTAGAATGCGTTTGCACTTGCCTTTAACCAAAGCGTCAAAATTGTTACGAGCTCTGAAGTTTGCAGGCAATATTATTCAATTCAAACTGTTGGCTAGATATTTCAACACTGTATGACAAAGCGTGAGTGTCTGACTGGAAAAGTTTATGAGGCTGCTTTGAGCCACAGCTCGTTCCAGCTAATGTAATTACATCATCGCTGTATCACATCATTGTTTTAGTGAGACAGCGTGGTATATGGAGAATCCTCACGACCACGTGAAGAACGTTGCAGTGTGTGACCTCCCGTCTGTGCCACATGGTTTAGTGCGAGCGTCACTACGTTGCCAAGACAACAAGCTACAGGAAAGACGGTTGTTTAATGTGAGAGGCTCAGCCATGTTAGGATTTTGAAAGTCCTGTAGTGTTCGCCCGGCATCAGGGGATGAGTGATCGAGTGTCTCTTTCTAAAGAAAACCTCCTGAGAGAACTGCCATTGGAAGAGCAACAGGGACAGGATGTGCGCACACACACACACACACACACACACACTTACACTTAGAGACAAGTCCATGTATCACACTCATCTACACAAACACACTCATATCAACAGCAGACATAGACTACCGTTCAAAAGTTTGGGGTCACTTAGAAATGCCCTAGTTTTTAAAAGCTCATTTTTTGTCCATTAAAATACATCAAATTGATCAGAAATACAGTGTAGACATTGTTAATATTGTAAATTACTATTGTAGCTGGAAACGGCTGGCTGTTTTTATGGAAAATCTACACAGGCATTATTAGCAACCATCACTCCTGTGTTCCAATGGCACGTTGTGTTAGCTAATCCAAGTTTATCATTTTAAAAAGGCTAATTGATCATTAAAAACCCTTTTGCAATTATGTTAGCACAGCTGAAAACTGTTGTGCTGCTTAAAGAAGCAATAAAACTGGCCTTCATTAGACTAGAGTATCTGGAGCATCAGCATTTGTGGGTTCGATTACAGGCTCAAAATGACCAGAAACAATGAACTTTCTTCTGAAACTCATCAGTCTATTCTTGTTTTGAGAAATTAAGGCTATTCCTTGCAATAAATTCCCAAGAAACTGAAGATCTCGTACAACGTTGTGTACTGGACGGCACTTAATTGGAGCCAATTTCCTTGTACAACAGGACAATGACCCAAAGCACAGCTCCAAACTATGCAAGAACTATTTAGGGAGGAAGCGGTCCGCTGGTATTCTGTCTATAATGGAGTGGCCAGCACAGTCACCGGATCTCAACCCTATTGAGCTGTTGTGGGAGCAGCTTGACCGTATGGTACGTAAGAAGTGCCCATCAAGCCAATCCAACTTGTGGGTGGTGCTTCAGGAAGCATGGGGTGAAATCTCTTCAGATTACCTCAACAAATTGACAACTAGAACTCCAAAGGTCTGCAAGGCTGTAATTGCAAGATTCTTTGACGAAAGCAAAGTTTGAAGGACACAATTATTATTTAAATAAAAATCATTATTTATAACCTTGTCAACGTCTTGACTACGTTTCCTCCTCATTTTGCAACTCGTTTCATGTATTATTTCCATGGAAAACAAAGGGCATTTCTAAGTGACCCTAAACTTTTGAACGGTAGTGTACACACTCACCTCCAGGAACTTGAGAAATGCCGGCTTGGCCTCCTTTGCGATCCTCACGGCGTCTTTGGCGTTCAGAAAGTTATCGATGTATGCTGAATAAATATTAGCAAGAATCTCTTTGGAGAACTGTGTAGAAGAGAGAAAGATAGAGAGGAGAGAGAAAGTTAACAGGCAAACTAGAATATAAACACAGTGTAAAAGGCTCCCCTCATACTAGGTTTGATTTGCTTCTAGCATAATCCGGCTACGTAAAGTGAGGAACTGCCTGTGCCTCGTATACTCCCTTAAAAAGACTTTTGCTTGAAAAACAAGAAAAAAAAAAGTGGCAATATTACTGTTTGTCCCTTTAGAGACACCGTAGCAACAACATATCACCTGAAATAGTCTGAATTAATCTGAGATAAATCAAGAAATCTGTCATTCATTTTGTCGTTTTTGTAGAGTAGGTCTTAGTTAGATATAAAATTGTGTGACTAAGACGTTTGGTGCAGTATTTCTCAAGAGAAAAAAATGGCAAGAAAACTAGTCGTCTCTTGTTGAATGACAACAAACACTTCATTAAAGAAGCCCGTCCATAGTTTCCACTCTGACTAGGAGTAGTACTGCTGACCAATCACTGAAAAAGGGGCGTGGAAGAAAAAAGACTACCGAACACTAAAACAAACAAAAACATCAAACTTTCGTCATAATATATGCGCGGACCTGTTCGAAGCATGCGACAGGCTATAAACTGACACTGAAGGAGGGTGAATCTTGCCCGGCAACAAGTGGTTGGTGAGCCTGGCTCTGGCTGGGATTGGCCAATATGGTGATACATAGGAAGCCTCCCTCCAGGCTTAAAAACCAAAGTAAAAAGGGCATTCCTCAATTGGGGGAAAGGGGCATTCCTCAATTGGGGGAAAGGGGCATTCCTCAATTGGGGGAAAGGGGCATTCCTCAATTGGGGGAAAGGGGCATTCCTCAATTGGGGGAAAGGGGCATTCCTCAATTGGGGGAAAGGGGCATTCCTCAATTGGGGAAAAGGGGCATTCCTCAATTGGGGAAAAGGGGCATTCCTCAATTGGGGAAAAGGGGCATTCCTCAATTGGGGGAAAGGGGCATTCTTCAATTGGGGGAAAGGGGCATTCCTCAATTAGGGGAAAGGGGCATTCCTCAATTGGGGGAAAGGGGCATTCCTCCGTGGGGGAAGGGGGCATTCCTCAATTGGGGGAAAAGGGGGCATTCCTCCGTGGGGAAAAGGGGCATTCCTCCGTGGGGAAAAGGGGCATTCCTCCGTGGGGAAAAGGGGCATTCCTCCATGGGGAAAAGGGGCATTCCTCCATGGGGAAAAGGGGCATTCCTCCATGGGGGAAAGGGGCATTCCTCCGTGGGGAAAAGGGGCATTCCTCCATGGGGGAAAGGGGCATTCCTCCGTGGGGAAAAGGGGCATCCTCCGTGGGGAAAGAGACAAACACACACATCCACAGGACGTGTTGCACAACACACATTATGGCATGCTCCACACACTGACACACACTGACCTGCCTTTCTTCTACACAATGGAGATGAGTGAGGAGGAGAGACAGAAATGAGAGGGGGGAAAGGAAATGAAGAGACAGAGAGAGACACAGACACAATAAAGAGAGAGAGAGAGAGACACAGACAGAGAGAGAGAGACACACAGAATGAAGAGAGACAGAGAGAGAGACACAGAGAGAGAGAGAGACAGAGAAAGACAGACAGACAGACAGAGAGAGAGAGACAGAGAGAGACAAACAGACAGAGAGAGACAAACAGACAGAGAGAGACAAACAGACAGAGAGAGACAAACAGACAGAGAGACAGACAGACAGACAGACAGACAGACAGACAGAGACAGACAGACAGACAGACAGAGAGAGATGGGGGGTATGGTTTAATGGTAACACAGAAACAGGCATTATGGGCATTATACTACCCTCTCCATTATCCCACTCTCCCATCATCCCTCTCTCCATCTGTAAGGAGTGATAGCAGGATGGAGAAAGGCTGCTCTATCGTTCAAAGTGTGATAAATCAGTACACCGTCAGGAGGCCAGTGGCACCTTAATTGGGGAGGACAGGCTCATAGTAACGGCTGACATGGAATGAATGGAATGGCATCGAGCACATGGTTTACAGAACAGATGGTTTCCATGTGTTTGATACCATTCCATTCACTGCCTTTCTGACGTTATTACGAGCCTGTCCTCCCCTCAGCAGTCCCCCGTGCTGTACACCTACGCAGTCACCTGTCTCCCCCCTCTCTCCATCCTGGTGACATCACCAAGAAGCTATTTTAGTTTTTAAAAAATGTCAATTTTAATTTAAAACAAATCACAGTGTGGTACTTTATTGTTACCCAGAAATGATTTGATATTTAGATTAAAACAGCTACATTGGATCTTTTAAGTGGCAAATGTTATAAAAAGCACAAATCTCTCTCGCTCTCCTTCATCAATCTGGAATGAACTGCTCAGACTTTCAAACATTACATCCCAAAGCTCCCGTCCACAAACACACTATATTCATAACCTAAATAAACCCACGGTGGAGTCTGGACAGGTGGAACTGAACAGCACGTAAACAGAACGTCTGGAAACACAAGGCTGGCCCTAACTGGCAGGCCAACTCTCTGACACACCCTCCCTGGTTCTACAGTATAATCCCTGTCCTTTAGACTCTCTAATAATAATAATAATAATAATAATAATAATAATAATACTATAGGCCATTTAGCAGACACTTTTATCCAAAGTCACTTACAGTCACACGTGCATTAATGTTATGGTCCCAGGAATGGATCCCACTATCCTGGGTCTACCAACTATACATGATGTTACTGTTGGCTGTCTGTCAAAGGAGAGAGCAAGACTGCAGGGTCGCCACATAGGTTCAGAATGTGCTAGTACACGGGGTCAAGGCCAGTTCAGGGCCACTGAGACAGATGTGTTTTGACAGGGTATCACCACAAGAGGCTGAACTGTAGAAGGGGAGAAGGGCTGAGGGGTGAGAGAGAGAGAGGGGGGGGGTGAAAAGGAATGGTGAGGGGGTGAGAGAGAGAAGGGTGAAGAGGGTGAGAGAGTGAGGGGTGAGAGAGGGGTAAAGAGGGTGAGGGGGTGAGAGAGTGAGGGGTGAGAGAGAGGTGAATGGGGGGTGACAGTTCAGAGAGGTCAAGGGATTATTACTCGCTACATTCTGACTGCATTTCACTAGCATGGGCTAACAATGCTATAGATTCTGACTGCATTTCACTAGCATGGGCTAACAATGCTATAGATTCTGATTGCATTTCACTAGCATGGGCTAACAAAGCTACACAGTCTGACTGCATTTCACTAGCATGGGCTAACAATGCTATAGATTCTGATTGCATTTCACTAGCATGGGCTAACAAAGCTACACAGTCTGACTGCATTTCACTAGCATGG
>NC_092170.1:35854667-35892167 GCF_045791955.1 Oncorhynchus clarkii lewisi
AATTTGAAGAAAGAAGTTCAACAGCAGGTTGAAACAGAGGGGAAAACATGGCCGAAGTGGATGTTGTTTCAAAGCCCAACATACGGAAATGGACAGCGCTTTCTAAGGTGATGATTCATTCAAAACACCCACAACCATATTAGAGCTGATGCATCGGCATAGGCCTGTATATGAGCCCAATATAAACATGTAATGAAAATGAAGATTGTTCTGTTATACAATACATAGCCCACCACGTATTACACATGGAAGACACACATGAAACAAAACTGATTTAAGATATCTTTGGTACATCCTCGGGTCTAGTCTATACTCCAGACTTTATTGTTATGCATACTGGATGGACTGGTTACCTTATGCTACGCTACACTACAAAATGTATTTCCTCCAATATGGTATGGTGAGGTCCCTCAGTATGGTTATAATATGGTATGGTGGTAATATGGTAGGGTGATAATATGGTATGGTGATAATATGGTATGGTGAGGTCCCTCAGTATGGTGATAATATGGTATGGTGAGGTCCCCCAGTATGGTGATAATATGGTATGGTGAGGTCTCTCAGTATGGTGATAATATGGTATGGTGATAATATGGTATGGTGAGGTCCCCCAGTATGGTGATAATATGGTATGGTGATAATATGGTACGGTGAGGTCTCTCAGTATGGTGATAATATGGTATGGTGATAATATGGTATGGTGAGGTCCCTCAGTATGGTGATAATATGGTATGGTGAGGTCCCTCAGTATGGTGATAATATGGTATGGTGAGGTCCCTCAGTATGGTGATAATATGGTATGGTGATAATATGGTATGGTGATAATATGGTATGGTGAGGTCTCTCAGTATGGTGATAATATGGTATGTTGAGGTCTCTCAGTATGGTGATAATATGGTATGGTGAGGTCTCTCAGTATGGTGATAATATGGTATGGTGATAATATGGTATGGTGATAATATGGTATGGTGAGGTCTCTCAGCATGGTGATAATATGGTATGGTGATAATATGGTATGGTGAGGTCTCTCAGTATGGTGATAATATGGTATGGGGATAATATGGTATGGTGAGGTCTCTCAGTATGGTGATAATATGGTATGGTGATAATATGGTGTGGTAATAATATGGTATGGTGAGGTCCCCCAGTATGGTGATAATATGGTATGGTGATAATATGGTATGGTGAGGTCTCTCAGTATGGTGATAATATGGTATGGGGATAATATGGTATGGTGAGGTCTCTCAGTATGGTGATAATATGGTATGGTGATAATATGGTATGGTGAGGTCCCCCAGTATGGTGATAATATGGTATGGTGATAATATGGTATGGTGAGGTCTCTCAGTATGGTGATAATATGGTATGGTGATAATATGGTGTGGTAATAATATGGTATGGTGAGGTCCCCCAGTATGGTGATAATATGGTATGGTGATAATATGGTATGGTGAGGTCCCCCAGTATGGTGATAATATGGTATGGTGATAGTATGGTGATAATATGGTATGGTGAGGTCTCTCAGTATGGTGATAATATGGTATGGTGATAATATGGTATGGTGAGGTCCCCCAGTATGGTGATAATATGGTATGGTGATAATATGGTATGGTGATAATATGGTATGGTGAGGTCTCTCAGTATGGTGATAATATCGTATGGTGAGGTCTCTCAGTATGGTGATAATATGGTATGGTGAGGTCTCTCAGTATGGTGATAATATGGTATGGTGAGGTCTCTCAGTATGGTGATAATATGGTATGGTGAGGTCTCTCAGTATGGTGATAATATGGTATGGTGAGGTCTCTCAGTATGGTGATAATATGGTATGGTGAGGTCTCTCAGTATGGTGATAATATGGTATGGGGATAATATGGTATGGTGAGGTCTCTCAGTATGGTGATAATATGGTATGGTGATAATATGGTACGGTGAGGTCTCTCAGTATGGTGATAATATGGTATGGTGATAATATGGTATGGTGAGGTCTCTCAGTATGGTGATAATATGGTATGGTGAGGTCTCTCAGTATGGTGATAATATGGTATGGTGAGGTCTCTCAGTATGGTGATAATATGGTATGGGGATAATATGGTATGGTGAGGTCTCTCAGTATGGTGATAATATGGTATGGGGATAATATGGTATGGTGAGGTCTCTCAGTATGGTGATAATATGGTATGGTGATAATATGGTATGGTGAGGTCCCCCAGTATGGTGATAATATGGTATGGTGATAATATGGTATGGTGAGGTCTCTCAGTATGGTGATAATATGGTATGGTGATAATATGGTGTGGTAATAATATGGTATGGTGAGGTCCCCCAGTATGGTGATAATATGGTATGGTGATAATATGGTATGGTGAGGTCCCCCAGTATGGTGATAATATGGTATGGTTATAATATGGTATGGTGAGGTCTCTCAGTATGGTGATAATATGGTATGGTGAGGTCCCTCAGTATGGTGATAATATGGTATGGTGATAATATGGTATGGTGATAATATGGTATGGTGAGGTCTCTCAGTATGGTGATAATATCGTATGGTGAGGTCTCTCAGTATGGTGATAATATGGTATGGTGAGGTCTCTCAGTATGGTGATAATATGGTATGGTGAGGTCTCTCAGTATGGTGATAATATGGTATGGTGAGGTCTCTCAGTATGGTGATAATATGGTATGGTGAGGTCTCTCAGTATGGTGATAATATGGTATGGTGAGGTCTCTCAGTATGGTGATAATATGGTATGGGGATAATATGGTATGGTGAGGTCTCTCAGTATGGTGATAATATGGTATGGTGATAATATGGTACGGTGAGGTCTCTCAGTATGGTGATAATATGGTATGGTGATAATATGGTATGGTGAGGTCTCTCAGTATGGTGATAATATGGTATGGTGAGGTCTCTCAGTATGGTGATAATATGGTATGGTGAGGTCTCTCAGTATGGTGATAATATGGTATGGGGATAATATGGTATGGTGAGGTCTCTCAGTATGGTGATAATATCGTATGGTGATAATATGGTATGATCATATTACTCCAGTGCTAGCCTCTCTACACTGGCTTCCTGTTAAGGCAAGGGCTGATTTCAAGGTTTTACTGCTAACCTACAAAGCATTACATGGGCTTGCTCCTACCCATCTCTCTGATTTGGTCCTGCCGTACATACCTACACGTACGCTACGGTCACAAGACGCAGGCCTCCTAATTGTCCCTAGAATTTTTCATCAAACAGCTGGAGGCAGAGCTTTTTTCTATAGAGCTCAATTTTTAAGGAATGGTCTGCCCATTTTATGGAATGGTTTACCCATGTCAGAGACGCAAACTCGGTCTCAACCTTTAAGTCTTTACTGAAGACTCATCTCTTCAGTGGGTCATATGATTGAGTGTAGTCTGGCCCAGGAGTGGGAAGGTGAACGGAAAGGCTCTGGAGCAACGAGTCGCCCTTGCTGTCTCTGCCTGGCCGGTTCCCCTCTTTCCACTGGGATTCTCTGCCTCTAACCCTATTACAGGGGCTGAGTCACTGGCTTACTGGGGCTCTTTCATACCGTCCCTGGGAGGGGTGCGTCACCTGAGTGGATTGAGTCACTGACGTGATCTTCCTGTCTGGGTTGGCGCCCCCTTGTCGGCCTTGTCTCAGGATGGTAAGTTGGTGGTTGAAGATATCCCTCTAGTGGTGTGGTGGGGGCTGTGCTTTGGCAAAGTGGGTGGGGTAATATAATTCCTGTTTGGCCCTGTCCGGGGGTATTATCGGATGGGGCCACAGTGTCTCCTGACCCCTCCCGTCTCAGCCTCCAGTATTTATGCTGCAGTAGTTTGTGTCGGGGGGCTAGGGTCAGTTTGTTATATCTGGAGTACTTCTCCTGTCTTATCCAGTGTCCTGTGTGAATTTAAGTATGCTCTCTCTAATTCTCTCTTTCTTTCTCTCTCTCGGAGGACCTGAGCCCTAGGATCATGCCTCAGGACTACCTGGCATGATGACTCCTTGCTGTCCCCAGTCCACCTGGCCGTGCTGCTGCTCCAGTTTCAACTGTTCTGCCTGCGGCTATAGAACCCTGACCTGTTCACCGGACATGCTACCTGTCCCAGACCTGCTGTTTTCAACTCTCTAGAGACAGCAGGAGCGGTAGAGATACTCTTAATGATCGGCTATGAAAAGCCAATTTAGGTTAACCTAGTTAGTGTTGACTGTTCTGCCTGCGGCTATAGAACCCTGACCTGTTCACCGGACATGCTACCTGTCCCAGACCTGCTGTTTTCAACTCTCTAGAGACAGCAGGAGCGGTAGAGATACTCTTAATGATCGGCTATGAAAAGCCAACTGACATTTAGGTTAACCTAGTTAACGGAACCATGTGGTTCTAACAGCCAATCAGATCTCTTTTATTACATACTCCATTTTGGAGCTTCTGTGGAGTGGCAGTTTCACTGCATTAAATGTTCTAACCGCTTCCCCGTGTTGCTATAGGAACGCTTCCCCGTGTTGCTATAGGAACGCTTCCCTGTGTTGCTATAGGAACACTTCCACGGCCAACTCTGTAGTGATCAGTGACAGTGTGTTATAAAACACAGAGACCAGCCCTTCTCCCTCGGTCCTCATTCTCTCCTTCCCCTCACTCATTTATATTACTAGGGAGAGCATCCTGGATCTGTTTCCCTCCTTGTTGTGCACACCCACGCATACGCACGCACGCACACACACGGTACAGGCAAAATCCTCCCACATGCCCACACAATATATTATGTAACAGTACCGTGTTAATAAAGGCTGTAATAATGAGACATGTAGGACTGAACAATAAAGAAGCATTTCTCTATCAGCTTCTAATGTCTGAATGAAAGGTTGAACATCTCTTCCATAAAGAACTGTATCGTCAAAGACCAGAGAGTTTGAACATCTCTTCCATAACGAACTGTATCGTCAAAGACCAGAGAGGTTGAACATCTCTTCCATAAAGAACTGTATCGTCAAAGACCAGAGAGGTTGAACATCTCTTCCATAAAGAACTGTATCGTCAAAGACCAAAGACCAGAGAGGTTGAACATCTCTTCCATAAAGAACTGTATCGTCAAAGACCAGAGAGGTTGAACATCTCTTCCATAAAGAACTGTATCGTCAAAGACCAGAGAGGTTGAACATCTCTTCCATAAAGAACTGTATCGTCAAAGACCAGAGAGGTTGAACATCTCTTCCATAAAGAACTGTATCGTCAAAGACCAGAGAGGTTGAACATCTCTTCCATAACGAACTGTATCGTCAAAGACCAGAGAGGTTGAACATCTCTTCCATAAAGAACTGTATCGTCAAAGACCAGAGAGGTTGAACATCTCTTCCATAAAGAACTGTATCGTCAAAGACCAGAGAGGTTGAACATCTCTTCCATAAAGAACTGTATCGTCAAAGACCAGAGAGGTTGAACATCTCTTCCATAAAGAACTGTATCGTCAAAGACCAGAGAGGTTGAACATCTCTTCCATAAAGAACTGTATCGTCAAAGACCAGAGAGGTTGAACATCTCTTCCATAAAGAACTGTATCGTCAAAGACCAGAGAGGTTGAACATCTCTTCCATAAAGAACTGTATCGTCAAAGACCAGAGAGGTTGAACATCTCTTCCATAAAGAACTGTATCGTCAAAGACCAGAGAGGTTGAACATCTCTTCCATAAAGAACTGTATCGTCAAAGACCAGAGAGGTTGAACATCTCTTCCATAAAGAACTGTATCGTCAAAGACCAGAGAGGTTGAACATCTCTTCCATAAAGAACTGTATCGTCAAAGACCAGAGAGGTTGAACATCTCTTCCATAAAGAACTGTATCGTCAAAGACCAGAGAGGTTGAACATCTCTTCCATAAAGAACTGTATCGTCAAAGACCAGAGAGGTTGAACATCTCTTCCATAAAGAACTGTATCGTCAAAGACCAGAGAGGTTGAACATCTCTTCCATAAAGAACTGTATCGTCAAAGACCAGAGAGGTTGAACATCTCTTCCATAACATCTCTTCCATAAAGAACTGTATCGTCAAAGACCAGAGAGGTTGAACATCTCTTCCATAAAGAACTGTATCGTCAAAGACCAGAGAGGTTGAACATCTCTTCCATAAAGAACTGTATCGTCAAAGACCAGAGAGGTTTCAACATCTCTTCCATAACGAACTGTATCGTCAAAGACCAGAGAGGTTGAACATCTCTTCCATAACGAACTGTATCGTCAAAGACCAGAGAGGTTGAACATCTCTTCCATAAAGAACTGTATCGTCAAAGACCAGAGAGGTTGAACATCTCTTCCATAAAGAACTGTATCGTCAAAGACCAGAGAGGTTGAACATCTCTTCCATAAAGAACTGTATCGTCAAAGACCAGAGAGGTTGAACATCTCTTCCATAAAGAACTGTATCGTCAAAGACCAGAGAGGTTGAACATCTCTTCCATAAAGAACTGTATCGTCAAAGACCAGAGAGGTTGAACATCTCTTCCATAAAGAACTGTATCGTCAAAGACCAGAGAGGTTGAACATCTCTTCCATAAAGAACTGTATCGTCAAAGACCAGAGAGGTTGAACATCTCTTCCATAACGAACTGTATCGTCAAAGACCAGAGAGGTTGAACATCTCTTCCATAACGAACTGTATCGTCAAAGACCAGAGAGGTTGAACATCTCCAGAGAGGTTGAACATCTCTTCCATAAAGAACTGTATCGTCAAAGACCAGAGAGGTTGAACATCTCTTCCATAAAGAACTGTATCGTCAAAGACCAGAGAGGTTGAACATCTCTTCCATCTGTATCGTCAAAGACCAGAGAGGTTGAACATCTCTTCCATAAAGAACTGTATCGTCAAAGACCAGAGAGGTTGAACATCTCTTCCATAAAGAAAAGACTGTCTCTTCCATCGTCAAAGACCAGAGAGGTTGAACATCTCTTCCATAAAGAACTGTATCGTCAAAGACCAGAGAGGTTGAACATCTCTTCCATAAAGAACTGTATCGTCAAAGACCAGAGAGGTTGAACATCTCTTCCATAAAGAACTGTATCGTCAAAGACCAGAGAGGTTGAACATCTCTTCCATAAAGAACTGTATCGTCAAAGACCAGAGAGGTTGAACATCTCTTCCATAAAGAACTGTATCGTCAAAGACCAGAGTAGGATTGAGGAGTGAGGGTGGGTGGGTGGGGTCTGGGTGTGGTTGAGGGTGGGTGGGTGGGGTCTGGGTGGGGAGGCTGCCTGTCTGAATGAGGCAGGTGAGATATGTGGCTAAGAGGTGAGGATTCATTTAACATTAAGACATTGCAACTCCAACCATCTGTTAGCGTGTTAGCGCGTGTGTGCGTGTGCGTGTGTGTGTGTGTGTGTGTGTGTGTGTGTGTGGTATTACCTGTATGAGTGTCCGGAGTGACTCCACATAAGACTGCTCAGTGTCCAGGAGGGTCATCACGACATGTCTTCTCATATCCTGCAGGGGGAGACAACACTATGAAAGCTACTGCATAACACATTAGGCTCGACTGCCATAAAAAATAAGTGTTTTCTGTTTACATGGTTTGGTTGGACTAACAGAGACCTAGGGGAGATGGTGCAGAGAAGTTAGCCTATCAATGAAATAATCACTGAATGAAATGCATTAAGTCTAGTCGACAAAGAGAGCGAGAGAGAGATTTGCTTTGGCAGAGTAGAGACTCTACTTCACTTGCTTTGGCAATGTTAACATCTGTTTACCATGCCAATAAAGCCCCTTGAATTCAATTGAATTGAGACAGAGAGAGGGAGGTCATTATCTCACTTCGCTTTAGCAACAGTGGCTTTGTCATTCATGCTACTAAAGCTTATCTGAATCTGAGCGAGAGAGAGTGCGAGAGAAGCAAGACGGGGTGAGTCAGGGCAATCCAGCCAGCCCCCAGGTGGCTAACGAGACAAACTATCTGTCTGTCTCTCTCACATACACACACACACACACTGTCCCCATGCCAACCAGCAGCATCCTCCATCTTAGCCTCCCCGCGGCAACAATTACCAGGGTTTCTGCTGGCTCTCTAGAGCTCCTTTGTGTTCCGTTCTGACGGTAATGCTAGTCACTAATCACTAGAGCTTCCTCTTAGACAGAACCGTCTGACCCGCAGACCCCTGTTCTGTCACAGGGTTCACTAACACACAGAAAGACACAGGATCAGAACCGAGCTATAGGGTCCAGACTGATTCCACTGATTCTGTTGTTATAGGAGAATACATTATATACTTCTGCAGAACAAAACACGACTAAGTCAATGATCCCAGAACACACTAGAACAGACATGACTCAACAACTATTTGTTCTACTCAAATCTCCACCTCCACCCAGCCAGACAGATCTGGTTCCTCTGAAGGGTTTTTCCGATAGGGGGTTTTCCTGGTCAACTGGCCTCTGTTTTCTCTTTATGGGTTCAGGCCCAGGTTGTGTTGTAATTTGTCAGACCCCAGGAAGACTAGGTGTCGCCATTGGTTAAATGGGGATCCTAATAAAATCTATAAATGTATCATTAGCCAGTGCAACAGACAACCCAGACTCCCTCAACACTAGTAAACATTATCCTAAATACCAGACACCTGGAGGCTGACACACAACTTCCTCTTCAAGATAACATATTTTCCTGCTTTGTGCCCCCTGCCTCCCCACTGTGACTTAATTATAACCACACATTAACATCCCAAAAATAACATCCCACATTTAGACCTGGGTACATTTAGACCTCCCATAAGGCTCAGCAGGGGAACATCCATGTGTCCCTAGTCTGAGGAGGGTGACAGTGCCCTGTCACTGCAAAGTAGCAAGTGATTTACTGTGTGTGTGTGTGTGAGAGAGAGAGAGAGAGAGAGAGAGAGAGAGAGAGACAGAGAGAGACAGAGAGAGAGAGAGAGACAGAGAGACAGAGAGAGACAGAGAGAGAGACAGAGAGAGAGACAGAGAGAGAGACAGAGAGAGAGAGAGAGAGAGAGAGAGAGAGAGAGAGAGAGAGAGAGAGAGAGAGAGAGAGAGAGAGATGGCTTTGCTAGATATTGTTGCATTTCACTGCACCTGTGATAACGTCTGCAAAACTGTTTATGTTAACCAACAAACTTTGATTTGATTTGAGAGGGGGGAGAGAGCGAGAAAGAGGAGAGAGTAAGCGAGCGAGAAAGAGAAGGAGAGAGAGCGAGAGACACTAGACAGAGACCTGAGATGAGCTCAGCAAGACTTCCGTTTGCAGAAGAAAAAAGTAAACTCTGTAGAGAAACAAAACACACTTGGCATGTTGTCCAGGGGACAGCTGGTGACTGTTCAGTTCATTACCCTGGGATATCATGACACGCAGGCTTTCATGTCGACATTGATATAGGTCTAAATGAAATCAGTTTTGTCATATTCATCTGGATTGTGAGGGTCTACCTCAGACAGTCACCTTTGACCCTGTCTCTTCTAGGCAAAGAGATAAGGAACGTTACAGGAGGGTGTGGGAACTCCCTGCAGTCTAAAACCTTAGTGAGACTATACGTGTGAAGAGGTTGTGTGTGTGTGTGTGTATGGTAAAACAAGACAGGTCTTCCTGAAACAATGAACAATCTTCTTTCAGGTTCCAGCTGCTTGATTGGATTACACACACACACACGCACGCACGCACACACACACACGCACACGGTGGAAAGTGGGGGAATAATGACCAGATTGTTGGTTTCATTTTGGTAACGGGATTGCAGAGTTTAAAAGGTAGAATCCTTAGTTGCTACATCCATGTTGTGACTTATAAATTAATGATATATACACACACATCGCCTCTTGAAAAAACTATACTGAACAAAAATATAAACACAACATGTAAAGTGTTGGTCCTATGTTTCATGAGATGTTATTGTTTTAATTAAGGACTTTAAAAGCCACAGCAGATAAAGGCAAGATGGAGAGTAGAAGGTGGATGTGATCATTATTCATTGACCTCTCTATGTTACCAGGTGAGAATCAGTTCATCTGGCGACATGGATTAGATTAAAAAACATGTGCTCTCACACACACACACACACCATTATAATATAATAACAACCCAATATGGCTGCTGGCCTTCAGTTCAAAGGCAGGGATTTAGCCTGTGAGACTAGGACTGTTTTGATTGGCTAAGAGGCCTAAGCCCTGCTCCTTCTGATGGCTTTGATTGGCTCAGAAGCTTTAGTTTGTCTGTTATTATGATTCTCAGAGGGGATAGCGGATTGTGTGTGTGTGTCATGTCAGATCAGGCCTCGACTGAACTTCCACCGCTTAACTCACAGCTCAGAACGTTTACCAAATTTTACCATTACCACACACACGTAAACTAAGTCCAGTCACGACAGATCTGTCCCACAGCAGCCCACGCCTGTCAATCAACCTGAGCCACCTCCCATCTCAGTGTTAACCAATTAGATCTACTCTCCTAATGCTTCACAAACTAGAGAACAGGTGTCTCATCTGGAATGTTCCCGGCTGGTTGCCTAGCACCTGATAGAGAGGGAGAGAAATAGGGAAAAGGTGTAGAGAGCAGAAATGAGACCGACTGAAAAAATCTATTTGAGAAGGAGAAATGACACAGAAAAAGAGAGAAATCCTCTCCCCTCATCACTTCTCTCCCTGGCGACAGTAGTCCCTAACAACCACTCTAGCAACAGCAGCATTACTCAACACCCCCCCTTCTACTTCCCACGCCAAGTGAAACCACATCCATCCCCTCTCCGGTCTCCATCCATCCCCCTCTCTCTCTATCCATCTCGCTCTCCAGTTTCCATCCATCCAAATCTCCTTCTCCATCCACCCCCTCTCCAGTCTCCATCCATTCATCCCCTCTCCAGTCTCCATCCGTCTCACTCCATCCATTCATCCGTCTCTCTCCATCTATTCATCCCCTCTCCAGTCTCCATCCATCCATCCCCTCTACAGTCTCCAGCCATCCCCTCTCCAGTCTTCATCAGTCTCTCACTTTCTCTCTCGCTCTCTCCTTTGCTCTCTTTAACCCACCCACTCTCTCGCTCTATCCCCCCACCCTCTCGCGCAATCCATCCCCTCTCTCTCTCTCCTCTCTCTCTCTCTCTCTCCCTTTGTCTCTCTCCCCTCTCTCCCTCTCTCCCTCTCTCCCTCTCTCCCTCTCTCCCTCCCTCCCTCCCTCTCCCTCTCTCTCTCCATGTTTCTCTCCATCCATCTCTCTTTCCATCCATCCCCTCTCTAGTCTCCATCCATCTATCTCTCTCTCCAGTCTCCATCAATCCAACCATCCATCCCTCTCTTTCTAGTCTCCAACCATCCATCCCTCTCTCTCTCTCTAGTCTCCAGTCTCCAACCATCCATCCCTCTCTCTCCATCCATCCATCTCGCACCATTCATCTCCTCTCCGGTCTTCATACTGGTATGGTGACAGCCCTAGGTATGGTAGTTATGGCGATACTGGTATGGTGAAAGCCCTAGGTATGGTAGCTATGGCGATACTGGTATGGTGACAGCCCTAGGTATGGTAGTTATGGCGATACTGGTATGGTGACAGCCCTAGGTATGGTAGTTATGGCGATACTGGTATGGTGAAAGCCCTAGGCATGGTAGCCATGGCGATACTGGTATGGTGACAGCCCTAGGTATGGTAGTTATGGCGATACTGGTATGTTGACAGCCCTAGGTATGGTAGTTATGGTGATACTGGTATAGTGACAGCCCTAGGTATGGTAGCCATGGCGATACTGGTGTGGTGAAAGCCCTAGGTATGGTAACTATGGTGATACTGGTATGGTGACAGGCCTAGGTATGGTAGTTATGGTAGCTAGGGCGATACTGGTATAGTGAAAGCCCTAGGTATGGTTGCTGTGGTGATACTGGTATGGTGACAGCCCTAGGTATGGAATCTATGGCGATACTGGTATAGTGACAGCCCTAGGTATGGAAGCTATGGCGATACTGGTATGGTGACAGCCCTAGGTATGGAATCTATGGCGATACTGGTATAGTGACAGCCCTAGGTATGGAAGCTATGGCGATACTGGTATGGTGACAGCCCTAGGTATGGTAGTTATGGCGATACTGGTATAGTGACAGCCCGAGGTATGGTAGTTGTGGCGATACTGGTATAGTGACAGCCCTAGGTATGGTAGTTATGGCGATACTGGTATGGTGACAGCAGTGTAGATACAGTATGATGAGCTGTCCTCCTTTCCCTCCCTCTGTATCCTCACTGAACCTCTCCTTCTACCTTACGTCCTCCTCTCCTCTCCTCTCCTCTCCTCTCCTCTCCCTGGCTCTTCCAGTCAGGTAAATCCTCTGTGTGGATTAACAGTCTGTCTGGACAGATTACAGATTGATAATGGGGGTGGGGGGGGGGGGCTACTATGATCAATGTCTACAAATGACAGGAAAAACTAAGGCTTACAACAACTACAGGGACATGTACTTCACGTTAGGGCTGGACGATATGACGATATAGATCATGTGGCGATAGAAAAATGTCTTATCGTTTCATATTATGCTCTATCGTTTATTTGGTTGTCGCGCAAATCACCCACTTTAAGGCAGTATTTTTAGTCAACTGGACGACTCTTTGCGCGTGTGGAAGGAAATTTGCAACACCAATAAACATGGAGGAGAGTGAACGTGACACAGAGCACGGAGACACGGAGCTCGGACATAAGAGGGGGCTACTTCGTTCGCATGGACGTGGTTTGGGTATGAAAAGTCTGAAATGGACCCGAAAACCGCCCTCAGCAAAATATGCCGCAGACCGGTCCTGACAACAGGCTCAAACACCACTAACCTCCTTTACTACCTACACAAGAATCATGTGGAACAGGCCGGTCCCAACAACAGGCTCAAACACCACTAACCTCCTTTACTACCTACACAAGAATCATGTGAAACAGGCCGGTCCCAACAACAGGCTCAAACACCACTAACCTCTTACCACCTACGCAGGAGTCATGTGGAACAGACCGGTCCAGACAACAGGCTCAAACACCACTAACCTCTTACCACCTATGCAGGAGTCATGTGGAACAGACCGGTCCAGACAACAGGCTCAAACACCACTAACCTCTTACCACCTACGCAGGAGTCATGTGGAACAGACCGGTCCAGACAACAGGCTCAAACACCACTAACCTCTTACCACCTACGCAGGAGTCATGTGGAACAGACCGGTCCAGACAACAGGCTCAAACACCACTAACCTCTTACCACCTACGCAGGAGTCATGTGAAACAGTACGGAGAGAGTCTACGGATGAGACCCCAAAAAAGTACAGTTGAGTGCTCAAAACAAACCCCCCAACTCAGACGATTAAAGGAGATAATGGCTGCCGTTACAATTGACATCTGCAAAGACATGGCCACAATTTACATCTGCAAAGACATGGCCACAATTTACATTTGCAAAGACATGGCCACAATTTACATCTGCAAAGACATGGCCACAATTTACATTTGCAAAGACATGGCCACAATTTACATTTGCAAAGACATGGCCACAATTTACATCTGCAAAGACATGGCCACAATTGACATCTGCAAAGACATGGCCACAATTTACATCTGCAAAGACATGGCCACAATTTACATCTGCAAAGACATGGCCACAATTTACATCTGCAAAGACATGGCCACAATTTACATCTGCAAAGACATGGCCACAATTTACATCTGCAAAGACATGGCCACAATTTACATCTGCAAAGACATGGCCACAATTGACACGGTGGAGAAACTGAGGTTTTGTGAGTTGGTGCTAACACTCAAACCAAGGTACCAAATGCAAATTGATATGTGACACGTATTAATGCCACAATAACATGCAAAACAGGAAAGCCACCCAAAATCAATACATAAATACATTTTAGACCTATATTTATTTTGTTTGCAACTATAGTTGAAGTGTTTTCTATTCACCTTCTCAGATTTGATATTTTGTAACTGAAAATTTGCACAAAGGTTCAAAATAAAATCAATAATCAAATATGAGTAAGTACCTTTTTATTTGTTGAGTATAATTCAAAATGTACCAAGAAATAGGCCTTAACATGTGGTAATTTTATACAAACTATTTAGTCATTGAATTTACAGAAAATGTGCTATATGTATCGTTATATGAAATGACCTACATCGTGATATGTATCGTTATATGAAAGGACCTATATCGTGATATGTATCGTTATATAAAATGACCTATATCGTGATATGTATCGTTATATGAAATGACCTATATCGTGATATGTATCGTTATATGAAATTACCTATATCGTGATATGTATCGTTATATGGAAGGACCTATATCGTGATATGTATCGTTATATGAAATGACCTATATCGTGATATGTATCGTTATATGGAATGACCTATATCGTGATATGTATCGTTATATGGAATGACCTATATCGTGATATGTATCGTTATATGAAATGACCTATATCGTGATTTGTATCGTTATATGGAATGACCTATATCGTGATATGTATCGTTATATGGAATGACCTATATCGTGATATGTATCGTTATATGGAATGACCTATATCGTGATATGTATCGTTATATGAAATGACCTATATCGTGATATGTATCGTTATATGAAATGACCTATATCGTGATATGTATCGTTATATGAAATGACCTATATCGTGATATGTATCGTTATATGAAATGACCTATATCGTGATATGTATCGTTATATGGAATGACCTACATCGTGATATGCATCGTTATATGAAAGGACCTATATCGTGATATGTATCGTTATATAAAATGACCTATATCGGGACATGAGATTTTAGCCATATCGCCCAGCCCTATCACCTGTTCTATGGAAAAAAGGAGAGGGACACACATGTTGCTTGGTTCATGGGGGCATGAGAGAGAAGATACATTTGGTGATGACTATTCAGAGATACATACAGACCACAGACAGACAGACAGCCAGGCAGGCAGACAGCCAGGCAGGCAGAGAGACAGCCAGGCAGGCAGACATGCAGGCAGGAGAGGGTATGCTGGGTTTGGGAGAGGTGGTAAGTAGGTGATGGGACTAATCGTATAATTCACTCAGCTCTAATTCCATTACAGAGATATGACCCTGTAGAGAGAGCGAGAGACTGAGTGGGAGAGAGACAGACACAGAGAGAGGAACATTTTTACATTGGGCTAGAAATTCAAAATTAAATGATCTTAACGGAGAAAATGTCCTCTTGTGTATTACCTAAACTCAGCAAAAAAAAAAGAAACATCCTCTCACTGTCAACTGCGTTTATCTTCAGCAAACTTCACGTGTAAATATTTGTATGAACATAACAAGATTCAACAACTGAGACATAAACTGAACAAGTTCCACAGACATGTTACTAACAGAAATTGAATAATGTGTCCCTGAACAAAGGGGGAGGGACCAGCTGCATTACATTCTGCAGGGTGTCTCCTCCTCATTGGACTGCACCAGATTGGCCACTTCTTGCTGTGAGGTGTTACCCCACTCTTCCACCAAGGCAAGTTCCCGGACATTTCTGGGGGGAATGGCCCTAGCCCTCACCCTCCGATCCAACAGGTCCCAGACCTGCTCAATGGGATTGAGATCCGGGCTCTTCGCTGGCCATGGCAGAACACTGACATTACTGTCTTGCAGGAAATCATGCACAGAACGAGCAGTACGGCTGATGGCATTGTCATGCTGGAGGGTCATGTCAGGATGAGCCTGCAGGAAGGGTACCACATGAGGGAGGAGGACATCTTCTGTCTTCTGTCTGTAACGCACAGTGTTGAGATTGCCTGCAAAGACAAGCTCAGTCCGATGATGCTGTGACACACCGCCCCAGACCATGACGGACCCTCCACCTCCAAATCAATCCCGCTCCAGAGTACAAGCCTCAATGTAACGCTCATTCCTTCTACGATAAATGCGAATCTGACCATCACCCCCGGTGAGACAAAACCGCGTCTCGTCAGTGAAGATAACTTTTTGCCAGTCCTGTCTGGTCCAGCGATGGTGGGTTTGTGCCCATAGGCGACTTTGTTGCGGTGATGTCTGGTGAGGACCTGCCTTACAACAGGCCTACAAGCCCTCAGTCCTGCCTCACTCAGCCTATTGCAGACAGTAAGTTCCTGGTGTAACTCGGGCAGTTGTTGTTGCCATCCTGTACCTGTCCCACAGGTGTGATGTTCGGATGTACCGATCCTGTGCAGGTGTTGTTACACGTGGTCTGCCACTGCAAGGAAGATCAGCTGTCCGTCCTGTCTCCCTGTAGCGCTGTCTTAGGCGTCTCATAGTACAGACATTGCAATGTACTGCCCTGGCCACATCTGCTGTCCTCATGCCTCCTTGCAGCATGCCTAAGGCACGTTCATGCAGATGAGCAGGGACCCTGACCTCTTTAGTGTCCTACGTTTTCATAACTGTGACCTTAATTGCCTACCGTCTGTAAGCTGTTAGTGTCTTAACGACCATTCCACAGGTGCATGTTCATTAATTGTTTATGGTTCATTGAACAAGCAGCATGGGAAACAGTGTTTCAACCCCTTACAATGAAGATCTGGCAAGTTATTTGGACAGGGTCCTGAAATAGGGACCTTTCTTTTTTTGCTGAGTTTAAATCCCCTCACTAATGAAGATTGATTTCCCCCTCCAGGATGGAGAAGCTATCATTTCCAGGCCCAGGGACATGTACTAGTCTGTGGCGACCTAAATGCCAGAACTGGACAAGAACCTGCCACCCTCAGCACACAGGGGGACAAACACCTGCCTGGAGATGACAGCATTCCCTCCCCCATATGCCCCCCTAGGCACAACTATGACAACATAACCAACAAAAACGGGTCACAACTCCTGCAGCTCTGTCGCATGCTGGGTATGTACATAGTCAATGGTAGGCTTCGAGGGGACTCCTATGGTAGGTACACCTATAGCTCATCTCTTGGCAGTAGTACTGTAGACTACTTTATCACTGACCTCAACCCAGAGTCTCTCAGAGCGTTCACAGTCAGCCCACTGACACCCCTATCAGACCACAGCAAAATCACAGTCTACTTAAACAGAGCAATACTCAGTCATGAGGCATCAAAGCCAAAGGAACTGAATAACATTAAGAAATGCTATAGATGGAAGGAATGTAGTGTGGAAATCTACCAAAAAAAGAATTAGGCAACAACAAATCAAATCCCTTCAATACAATTTCCTGGACAAAATGTTCCACTGTAAGAGTGAAGGTGTAAATTTGGCAGTAGAAAGTCTAAACAGTATATTTGACCTCTCAGCTTCCCTATCAAATCTAAACATCTCAAACAGAAAACCCAAATAAAATGAACAACAATGACAAATGGTTTGATGAAGAATGCAAAAACCTGAGAAAGAAATTGAGAAACCTGTCCAACCAAAAACATAGAGACCCAGAAAACCCGAGCCTGCAACTTCACTATGGTGAAACACTGAATCAATACAGAAATACACTACGGAAAAAGAAGGAACAGCACGTCAGAAATCAGCTCAATGTCATTGAAGAATCCATAGAATCTAACCTCTTCTGGAAAACAATTAAACACACAGAGTTATCTATCTAAAATAGAGATGTGTGGGTAAACCACTTCTCCAATCTCTATAACAAAGAACAAACAGCAAAAACATTTACATGATCAAATACAGATCTTAGAATCAACTATTAAAAGACAAACAGAACCCACTGGATTCTCCAATTACATTGAATTAACTCCAGGACAAAATAAAAACCCTCCAACCCAAAAATATGTTGATGGTGTCTTCAATGAAATGCTAAAATATACAGACAACAAATTCCAATTGGCTATACTAAAACTCTAACATCCTCTTCCGCTCTGGGGTCTTCCACAATATTTGGAACCAAGGACTGATCACCCAAATCCACAAAAGTGGAGACAAATTTGACCCCAATAACTACCGTGGGATATGTGTCAAAAGCAACCTTGGGAAAATCCTCTGCATTATCATTAACAGCAGACTCGTACATTTCCTCAGTGAAAACAATGTATTGAGCAAATATCACATTGCCTTTTTACCAAATTACCGTACGACAGACCATGTATTCACCCTGCACACCCTAATTGACAAACCAAAACGAAGGCAAAGTCTCTGAGTTCCTGAATGGCACAGGGGTCTAAGGCACTGCATCTCAGTGCAAGAGGTGTCACTACAGTCCCTGGTTCAAATCCAGGCTGTATCACATTTGTGTTTATTTAATTTTCCCTTTTGTACTTTCACTTTTTGTACATAATATGACATTTGTACTGTCTTCACTCTTTTGAAACTTTTGTGAGTGTAATGTTGTCTGTTTATTGCACTTTTGTTTGTTATCTAGTTCACTTGCTTTGGCAATGTTAACATATGTTTCCCATGCCAATAAAGCCCTTAAATTGAATTCAATTTTGAGCGAGAGAGAGAGAGGAGAGAGAGAGAAGTGGGGAAGAGAGAGAGAGGCGAGAGAGAGAAGAGAGAGAGAGAAGTGGGGAAGAGAGAGAGAGGAGAGAGAGAGGAGAGAGAGAGGAGAGAGAGAGGAGAGAGAGAGAAGTGGGGAAGAGAGAGATAGGAGAGAGAGAGAAGTGGGGAAGAGAGAGAGAGGAGAGAGAGAGAAGAGAGAGAGAAGTGGGGAAGAGAGAGAGAGAGAGAGGGAGAGGAGAGAGAGAGAAGTGGGGAAGAGAGAGAGAGGAGAGGAGAGAGAGAGAGAGAGAGAGAGAAGTGGGGAAGAGAGAGAGAGGAGAGAGAGAGAAGTGGGGAAGAGAGAGAGAGGAGAGAGAGAGAAGTGGGGAAGAGAGAGAGAGAAGTGGGGAAGAGAGAGAGGGGAGAGAGAGAGGAGAGAGAGAGAAGTGGGGAAGAGAGAGAGGGGAGAGAGAGAGAGAGAGAGGAGAGAGAGAGAAGTGGGGAAGAGAGAGAGAGGAGAGAGAGAGAAGTGGGGAAGAGAGAGAGAAGAGAGTGGGGAAGAGAGAAGAGAGAGAGGAGAGAGAGAGAAGTGGGGAAGAGAGAGAGAGAGAGAGAGAAGTGGGGAAGAGAGAGAGAGGAGAGAGAGAGAAGTGGGGAAGAGAGAGAGAGGAGAGAGAGAAGGAGAGAGAGAAGTGGGGAAGAGAGAGAGAGGAGAGAGAGGAGAGAGAGAGAAGTGGGGAAGAGAGAGAGAGAGGAGAGAGAGAGAAGTGGGGAAGAGAGAGAGAGAGAGAAGTGGGGAAGAGAGAGAGAGAGAAGTGGGGAAGAGAGAGAGAGAGAAGTGGGGAAGAGAGAGAGAGGAGAGAGAGAGAAGTGGGGAAGAGAGAGAGAGAGAGAAGTGGGGAAGAGAGAGAGAGAGAGAAGTGGGGAAGAGAGAGAGAGAAGAGAGAGAGAAGTGGGGAAGAGAGAGAGAGGAGAGAGAGAGAAGTGGGGAAGAGAGAGAGAAGAGAGAGAGAGAAGTGGGGAAGAGAAAGAGAGGAGAGAGAGAGAAGTGGGGAAGAGAGAGAGAGGAGAGAGAGAGAAGTGGGGAAGAGAGAGAGAGGAGAGAGAGAGGAGAGAGAGAGAAGTGGGGAAGAGAGAGAGAGGAGAGAGAGAGAGAGAGAGAGAGGAGAGAGAGAGGAGAGAAGAGAGAGAGGAGAGAGAGAGGAGAGAGAGAGAAGTGGGGAAGAGAGAGAGAGAGGAGAGAGAGAGAAGTGGGGAAGAGAGAGAGAGAGAGAGAGAGAAGTGGGGAAGAGAGAGAGAGAGAGAGAGAAGTGGGGAAGAGAGAGAGAGGAGAGAGAGAGAGAGAGAGAGAGAGAGAGAGAGAGAGAGAGAGAGAGAGGAGAGAGAGAGGAGAGAGAGAGAGAGAGAGAGAGAGAGAGGAGAGAGGAGAGAGAGAGAAGTGGGGAAGAGGCAAAAATACATGAAAATAGCATCATTTCCTAGACCTGATGATAATTTGATGGAAGCTGTGATCATGCCTGAGATTTCACTAGTCTCTCTCCCTCTTCTCAGTCCCTCTCCATCCCTGCCCTCGTTTCCCCACTCCCCCTCGCTGTCACGTCATTTATTCATCACATACGAGTTCACATCTACACAGAGAGAAAGAGAGGAGAGAAAACAAAGAGGGTAAGAGAAGAGGAAGGGGAGGTAGAGAGCGAGAGAGAAGGGCTGGGGGGGGATGAGCAGCTTGTTTTGCAGGTATATTGTTATTCTAGTCTCTGCCAATGGCTGAGTGTGACTCTGTGAGAGAATGTGCATGAGCGAGGTGAGTAGAGAGGGATGGAACAGGAAGGGAATACCCTTCAGACACACACACTGATCTACCTCGCCGGGATTCTGAGGACTCACGGCTCCAAGACCATTGCCGTTTGCCACATTTCCATTGGCACTCCCAGTTCCATTCCTGTTCGTGTTCCCAGTCCCATTGGCACTCCCAGTTCCATTCCTGTTCGTGTTCCCAGTCCCATTGGCACTCCCAGTTCCATTCCTGTTCGTGTTCCCAGTCCCATTGGCACTCCCAGTTCCATTCCTGTTAGTGTTCCCAGTTCCAGTTCCATTGGCACTACCACTTCCATTCCTGTTAGTGTTCCCATGGCGATCAGCTGCATCTCTGTCCACCAGTTCCTCTCCTCCTCCCTCCTCGCTCTCTTGTCTTCCTTCTTCGTTGGTGTTCTCTCCATTCTCTTGCATCTCGTCCAGCGCTATAGAGAACTGGGCGAGGGTGCGAACCATGTGCAGCATACGGAATAGCCTGTGTGTATCGACACACGATCACACACCCAGAAACGGATGACTTGTGTGTCTATACACACACCCACGATACGCCCCCTCAACACAACAGCTCACCCAAAAAATTGCCCCCTCCCTCTCCCTCCCCTACTCCTCTTGGCCCAAATGCTCACTGGTCATTCCGGAAGAGTGTGAAAATCGCCGCCCCTCCTCCCCCGTTTCAATTCCAAAAATAAACCCCCTCTCTCCAGGTTGTGTTCCCCTCCTATCCAAAAGACCACATGTCCTTTAAATCCTTTAAGTCCAGTGATCAGTCTGTGCTTTAGGAATGATCCCCATCTACACCCACGGTTCTCCGAGTCCACTCAAACGTTTTCGGTGACTGTGTGTTTTCCTGTAGCTCTGCTCAGGCAGGTAGCGCCGTACGTGTGTGTGTGTGATGTTGAGCACTCTCTCCGTGGCCGTGTGTGCGAGTCTGTGGGAGATGCAGCCCTTCCCCTGAGTGTGTGTGTATAATGAGAGACCGCAGGCAGGGCAGACGCTCACCGCTCAGCCCAGCGCAGGCAGACTCAACCAATCCATCCTAGAGTAATTGATAGAGGATATGAGAGTAGCCAGACTCTGCGAGATGATTACAGAGCCATCTATCCTTGTATCTCAGGCAGATTTAGTCGAGCTCAAACACAAACGCTAGGTAATGCTTAAGGGTCACCATGACAACTGGAAGGTTGTGGTTCTCTCTCAGGACTTGTAGTTATAAGTGATGGGCTACACATTCTGCAAAGAGCTCTGGGTATTTGACTGAGAAAACCCCATTCTGCAAAGAGCTCTGGGTACTTGACTGAGAAAAACACATTCTGCAAAGAGCTCTGGGTATTTGACTGAGAAAAACACATTCTGCAAAGAGCTCTGGGTATTTGACTGAGAAAAACACATTCTGCAAAGAGCTCTGGGTACTTGACTGAGAAAAACACATTCTGCAAAGAGCTCTGGGTATTTGACTGAGAAAAACACATTCTGCAAAGAGCTCTGGGTATTTGACTGAGAAAAACACATTCTGCAAAGAGCTCTGGGTACTTGACTGAGAAAAACACATTCTGCAAAGAGCTCTGGGTACTTGACTGAGATATACATCGGAAAAATACACATTCTGCAAGTAAGAAGTTTGCGGAGTTCAAATTCAGCACACATGCCGTTACAGCTTTTACACATTCACTAAATCCACAAGTTCTCTGCTATGAGGAACGGACACACACACACACTCTTCATATACAATTACACACACTGTCATGTCGAGGGCCAAGGGAGCACACAGACACACACACACACACACAATTACACACACTGTCGTGTCGAGGGCCGAGGGAGCACACACACACACACACACACACACACACACACACACACAGAGAGATCAGAGAGACAAATAGGAAAGGTCAGTAAAGGTTAGTGAAAGTTCACCCGGGGCAGGAAAGGGGGCACCTTTCATCACTGTTGCCATAACTACAGAAGGTTCTGAGGTACAACCACACAAGTGACTACTGCTGGATAGAACAAGGACGGACGTGGACATGCAACACATCCAGGCACGCGCAACACACCCAGGCACGTGCAACACACCCAGGCACGCGCAACACACACAGGCACGCGCAACACATCCAGGCACGCGCAACACATCCAGGCACGCGCAACACACACAGGCACGCGCAACACACACAGGCACGCGCAACACACACAGGCACGCGCAACACACACAGGCATGCGCAACACACACAGGCACGCGCAACACATCCAGGCACGCGCAACACACACAGGCACGCGCAACACACACAGGCACGCGCAACACATCCAGGCACGCGCAACACACACAGGCACGCGCAACACACACAGGCACGCGCAACACACACAGGCACGCGCAACACATCCAGGCACGCGCAACACACCCAGGCACGCGCAACACACCCAGGCACGCGCAACACACCCAGGCACGTGCAACACACCCAGGCACGCGCAACACACCCAGGCACGCGCAACACATCCAGGCACGCGCAACACACACAGGCACGCACAACACATACAGGCACGCGCAACACACACACACACACAAAAGCTTTGCCTCAAAAGCCCCGCTCATGGAAAGTCAAAACCTACATCCGAGAGATCAGCAACTCAATTATCTCCTCATCTCCTCTCAACACCTGCTCTGATAGCCCCCCTTTAGATGCAATGAAAGCTTAAAAGCACTGATGCTGTTTTAGAGGAGTTGATGCTTTGTTTGGGCTTGTTTTGGAGAGAGGGAGAGTGTTGAATCCCAGAGACAGGAGTGTGTGTCTGTTTATTTTGAAAACAAGGTGAGGGATGAGAGATGATGGCTGGTATCTGTGTGTCTGTCTAGATTCTACAGGTGTCTGGAACTCTCTGGAGGGAAGCGACTTTCTTTCATGTCTTTTCCATCATTTGCGTTTTGTTGATGGTGGTGGAAAACTGTCTCAGACACCACTCCAGATCTCACACAAGGGTTCAATTAGGTTGAGATCTGGTTGGTTGGTTACTGACTGACTGGACTCTCACACACACACACACACACACACACACACACACACACACACATACTTTAAACTCCCCATGCACCTTTGAGACCTATCTTTCAAAGTCCCTGAGATCTCTTCATCTAGCCAGGGTAGAAACAATAACGGACAACTTTCTTTACACGACCCTAAGCATGATGGGATGTTAATGGCTTAATTAACTCAGGAGCCAACACCTGTGTGGAAGCACCTGCTTTCAATATACACTTGTTCACTCAAGTGTTTATTTTATTTTGTCAGTTTACCTGCACATTGCCCATGTAAAATAAATGTCTAAATTACACTGACTCTCAGTTGAGAGAACAGCAGTAAAACGGCAATAAACCTTCAACCACACAAAGGCTGTCGGCCTCATAACCTCACTCTTAATACAACCAGATAAAATAACTAACCTTGGGTTTTAATGGTTTAAATAATTAAACATGGGCACGCACGCACACACACACACGCATAATAGGCACGGACACACACACACACACACACACACACACACACACACAAGGGGACACACTCTCTCAAACTGGGCTAATTACGAGAGGGCTGTTAAAATGGTTTCTGCTGTGCAGTGGTCAGACAACATGTTTCCTCCCCACCCTGCTAAGATATGTGTGTGTGTGTGTGTGTGTGTGTCTGTGTGTGTGTGTGTGCATTCAAATATACCGGAGGTTTCATGCTTGGGTGAAGGCCTTCCCTCTTACTCCGCCCTGCCTACACTCTGTTAGCAGTTAGAGACTGAAGGAAGCTGTCCAGGCCCAGACAGGTCTGGGCTAACTGAGACTAGAGCCAGACCACTGCTTCCTATTGGGTCTAGGTCCAAGGTGGGAGTGACCAACCTAAAGCTGCTGTAACTATTATTTCCTTTAAAATTTAGGCTATATATATGTTACATATCTGCCAAGCAGCAACTGAACACCTGTGGCTGCTGTGTGTGTGTGAGATCGCTCACTGTTGCATCTGAAGCCCATTGTAGCCTCACCTGTCAACAAACCCACGTGTGTATGAACATATACTGAGTGGACAAAACATTAGGAACACCTTCCTACATTTAAGTTACCAGCCCCTTTTGTCCTCAGAACAGCCTCAATTCGTCAGGGCATAGACTCTACAAGGTGTTTGAAGACGTTCCACGGGGATGCTGGCCCATGTTGACTCCAATGCTTCCCACAGTTGTGTCAAGTTGGCTGGACGTCCTTTGGGTGGTGGACCATTCTTGATACACACAGGAAACTGTTGAGCGTGAAAAACCCAGCAGCGTTGCAGTTCTTGACACAAACCGGTGCACCTGGCACTTATTACCATACCCTGTTCAAAGGCACTTAAATATTTTGTCTTGCCCATTGACCCTCTGAATGACACACACACACAATCCATGTCTCAATTGTCTCAAAGGTTGAAAATCTTTCTTTAAAATGTCTCCTCCCCTTCATCTACACTGATTGAAGAGGATTTAACAAGTGTCATCAATAAGGGGTCATAGCTTTCACCTGGATTCACCTGGTCAGTCATGGAAACAGCAGATGTTCCTAATGTTTTGTACATTCAGTGTATGTGTGTTTGAACATTGTGTAAACCGTCTCCTGAGAACACACACACACACACACACACACACACACACACACAGACACACACACACACACACACACAAAGGGGTGTGTGTTGAGAGACCGTATGATAACGGAGAGATGGGGACAGAGTGTGTTGTATGAGTTATAGCAGCATGATGACTGTCAGCCAGGTGTGTGTGGGGCTGGGAGCACTACAGTGCCACACTCAATATCTTCCCCGGGGTCAATAAATAACTGACAGGCTCATGAGAAATGTTCCAGGATCACAGAAGGTTCCCATCTCTTTAGCACCGTGGGGGGTCACCATGAGACAAACAAGGGAGAGGGAGATCAGACGCACACATACACAAATGCCATTCATACTCATTAACAAGTTAGCTTTATAAATCAGTAACTAAACACAGCCACTCTATTGCTGTCTTCACTCGTTCTCTCCTCTTGTTGTCCTTCTCTCCTGCCCTCTCTAATCACTCTCCCCCTTCTTGTCTCACTCCCTCCTTCACTCTCTCTCTGCCAGACAGAAATGTTCTCTGTTAATAACTAAAATAGCACGGGCATTGGCCACTCGTTATCGGCAGAAGTAATACCCACACACCCCCACACACACACTGACATGACGTCAAACCTCTTTGTGCTTGTAAAAGGACACTGACAGGCAGACCAGGTTAGCCTATGAAGGAGGAGGAGGAGGAGGAAGAAGGAGAGGTAGGGAGAGAGTGATAGTCCCAAATTACACAGCAGTTATGTGAATTCAGAGGAAGGGTTGGTGTTTTATGGTGTAGACAAAGGGAAAGGTGTCTTCCGCATTTAACCCAACTCCTGTGAATCAGAGAGGGGGAGAGAGAGAGGGGGGAGAGATAGAGGCTGGATAGAGAGAGGGGGGGCATAGATAAAGGGGGGAGGAGGATGAGAGAAAGAGGGGGATAGAGAGAGAGTGGCCGGATTGCGCGAGAGGGTGGGGGGATAGAGCGAGAGGGTGGGGGCGATGGAGAGAGTGCGAGAGAGAGAAAGGGGAGAGAAAGCATGAGAGTGCGGAGAGAGAGATACTGAGCTGGAACAGAGCCAGGCGCCTTGCTGGGGGTCTGACTTCAGGTAAGAGTTTGACCAAAACAATGGAAACGCCACGCACACGTCACCCCGTAGGGGATAGATCCAGAATTTCCTCATTGCCGGCCATCAAAAATGTGTCTACATTCAGGCTATTGTTTATGTGTATTTAAAAACGACTTCAAGTACCACCACCGATTCCTATATGGCTAGCTATGCTACCAGCTTATCCCAACAGGAGTATGGCTCCAACAGGCCACGCCCCTCTTCCCACAGTTATGATCCTGGAATGACATTACAAATTACAACATTCTGGTTATCATGGTTCCAAAATTTTTAAAAGGTACAAATACACTATCTATACAAAAGTATGTGGACACCCCTTCAAAATTAGTGGATTCGGCTATTTCAGACTCACTCGTTGCTGACAGGTGTATAAAATTGAGCACATAGCCATGCAATCTCCATAGACAAACATTGGCAGTAGAATGGCCTTACTGAAGAACACAGTGACTTTCGAACATGGCACCATCATAGGATAGACCTGCCAACGGTCAACTGTAAGTGCTGTAATTGTGAAGTTGAAACGTCTGGGAGCAACACTAATGCTCTTGTGGCTGAATGGAAGCAAGTCCCCTGCAGCAATGTTCCAACATCTAGTGGAAAGCCTTCCCAGAAGTGTGGAGGCAGCAAGGGGGAGGGTCAACTCCATATTAATGCCCAGGATTTTGGAATGAGACGTTCGACGAGCACGTGTCCACATACTTTTGGTCATGTAGTGTACCATTATTTAAAAAAATATATAATATATATGAAAAAAATAAAGAGTACAAGACTGTGTACATACCAGAGATGGGGAACAAATGACTCATCCCATACAGCATTGCACTCTGTATTGTCCAATCACAGAGCAGATGCAAGTCACGTGATGTGTCACGTGACCACTGGATTCGCTCCTTGGAAACCATTAGACCAAAACACCATGTGGGCTAGCTCTATAGGTCTTTATCAATAAAATGTCACAATAAGGTGCAGTGTTCGATTTTGAGCCTCCCGAGTGGCGCAGTGGTCTAAGGCACTGCATCGCAGTGCTAGCTGTGCCACTAGAGATTGCCACAGAGTCCAGGCTCTGTCGCAGCCGGCCGCGACAGGGAGACACATGGGGCACAATTGACCCAGCATCGTCTGGGTTAGTGGAGGGTTTGGCCGGCAGGGATACCCATGGGGCACAATTGACCCAGCATCGTCTGGGTTAGGGGAGGGTTTGGCCGGCAGGGATGTCCTTGTCTCATTGTGCTCTAGCGACTCCTGTGGTGGGCCGGGCGCACTGCAAGCTGCCACGGTCGCCAGGTATACTGTGTTTCCTCCGACACATTTGTGCGGCTGACTTCCTGGTTAAGTGGGTATTGTGTCAAGAAACAGCGCGGTTTGGTTGGGTTGTGTTTTGGAGGACGCACAGCTCTCGACCTTTGACTCTCCCGAGTCTGTACGGGAGTTGCAGCGATGAGACAATTGGATACCACGAAATTGGGGAGAAAAGGTGTTGGATTTGCCTGCTGGCTGGTAGGAAAACCCTCAGCTCTGGAAAAAGAAAAAAACATTGACAACTATGTGCCGTTTTCACAGGATGTTAAATAAATGTTAACTATTTGGTTGAAATATCATCACTTCTTGACGAGCATAGTCAGAACTATTCATTTTTTATTATTCCATGCAAAACAATTGCGCACATTTATCTCTATCATTAGAGCTATACAGGAAGTTACACAAGGGTAGCCTCACGATCGCTCAATACTGGCCACCATTAATTGGATATTTAAGTGATATTAAATAGAAGTGAACTATAGACAAGGGAACTATAGACAGAAGTGGGATTGGTTTAGGTTAATTTCCCATCCTTTGTGGGCTCTGCCTGTCAAGCAGCAGAAGGAACATTTCCCGTTGTACTGTTAGCTGATTATGTTTTACCCTACAAGCTACTGGTAGCAACGTTGTACTGTTAGCTGATTATGTTTTACCCTACAAGCTACTGGTAGAACCGTTGTACTGTTGTCTAAACATAGTGGTAAGGAGACCGAATGTACTTTTTCCTGGAACCAACGTGGACCTACCTAGCGAAGTTAGCTGACATCATCCTCTTTTCAACACGACGAAAAGGATGCAGTAACTTCCTGTGTAACTCTGATGATTGAGCTCAATGTGTGCAAATGTTTTGCATGAAATAATCAGAAATGTGTAGTTCTGACTTGGCTTTTCAAGAGGTGATGATATTACGGCCAAATGTATTTTAACATTCCCTTGAAAACGGCACGTCGTTGTCAATGGTTTTAGCGGAGCTGGGGGGGGGTCTTTCTTGCCCCACAGCAGCAAAATTGAACATTCGGCACCGTATTGTGAGGTTTTATTGACAACAACCTATAGAGAACAAGACTCATAATAATAACGAGGAATATCAGCCATGACAGCAGCTGTTTAATCCATGTAGGATCAATTACATATAACAATATAATTAACTATTATACTCTTCTAATGTAATGTTATTTTTTTCAACAGGGTGGGTAGCTAGTTTGTGTTGCCAATTTACATGTTAATTTAAAACAAATCAAATGTTTATTTCCTTAGGAGAAAAAAAACGGACTAAAATGGGTAAAAAACAAAAACAAGTCCAACAGAGCAACTTTGTTGTGTTGAGTCTCTTCTCGTCCCAAAAATAAAACCATGAGATCTGTTAGCGAACACACGATGACACTCGATAGCACGGTCACAGGTGCAAACTAAACTTCTTGGTCTCATTAGAAGTAGCCTCGTTCACAAACTATCGCATATTTGGGCAGAAACAAGATTACGTTAGAACAGACCCAGGGTCTGTTTATGTGGGGGTAGAAACGCTAAGGCTCATGGTTAGTGTAGTTTTTGGTGCTCTTTGAAACCAGGTACTGATGGTCAAAACACAACTCAACACAGAGGTTGAAACATTCAGAATCGATGGGCACTACATCAACATAGAAATTGTTTAGCAATCTCGGGAAAAAATAGAATGTCTGCGCTGCACAGTAATATAGCTAATATTTAATATCAGCACGAGTTACGAGGATTTAGAACTCAGTTCCAGAACCACTCATTGGAGCCCTGTTATCATTTAGCAAAAAAATGCTAAACCCGAAAAGGACAACTTATAAATATATTGCAGCGAAAACAGCCAAATATATCCAAATTGGATATTAGTAAGGACATCGTGTGCCTGTTAGAACACACAAATCATGACGGATATGACAAATATCTACTGAGTTAGATCAGCTTTCTGAATGGCCCTAATTGATGGAATCCCACAGTCTTCGTTCTATTAATCTGACATCACAATGAGAGGGTCTGACGTCATAATGAGGGCGTCTGACATCACAATAGGGAGGGGTATGACATCACATTAAAGGAGTCAGACATCACAATGGGGAGGGGTCTGAAATGACAAGATAGACACTTAACGAGACACATATTACGAAGAATGCTCTGTTAAGGGCTAACTACTAAATAACAGGTAACTATATCCCTCCACTCCCTAGCATTCTGGGGGAGTGCACGTGTGTGTGTGTGTGTGTGTGTGTGTGTGTGTGTGTGTCCGCCCGAGCGTGTGTGTTTTTCCTCTGCAGTGAAAGGACTCTGTCGCTGACAGGAGAGGTAGAGTGGAGAAAAGTGCTTATTGAGTGAGACTGTGTGGAGCCTCGCCGGGAACACAACGTCACACACTCGTGAGCATTCATTTAGATGAAGACACAGCAGCACAGACAGCAGCACAGACAGCAGCACAGACAGCAGCACAGACAGCAGCACAGACAGCAGCACAGACAGCAGCACAGACAGCAGCACAGACAGCAGCAGCACAGACAGCAGCAGCACAGACAGCAGCACAGACAGCAGCACAGACAGCAGCACAGACAGCAGCACAGACAGCAGCAGCACAGACAGCAGCAGCACAGACAGCAGGACAGACAGCAGCAGCACAGACAGCAGCAGGACAGACAGCAGCAGCACAGACAGCAGCAGCACAGACAGCAGCAGCACAGGCAGCAGCAGCACAGACAGCAGCAGCACAGACAGCAGCACAGACAGCAGCACAGACAGCAGCACGGGAGGGAAGATCACCAGGAGACATGATATGTTAGGAAGTACCTTTGCCATTAAAGCGTGACATGAGAAGAAGCTACACTCACAGCTAGCTCTCATTTAGTTCTTCTTCTTCTGAGAACAGACACAGAACCAGCCATTGAGTCCTAATCTAAACATAGGGGAAACCCATATACATGGCATCACATCAGAACGCAACAATCAGATGACAGCCGAATCACTGATTTAATATAGACGTACTTATTACAGTCGGATTGTAGATTGTATTACACTCCCCCTCCTGCTTCAGGTAGAAGTTAGCCTGAGGCACAGATCTAGGATCAGTTGACCCTCCCAGAGTGTAACCCTACCTATTAGCATGAACACCGCCAAGCTGACTTGAGAACATTGTCTAGGAGCAACTTCCCAGACCCCAGAGGCCTATCCCACGATGCAGTGGGTAGCAGAGATACCCATCAGCTATAAAGGCCAATCTCTCTGTTAACTTAACCCCAAATCCAGTCCGGAAATTCCTCCTATCTCCCTCTCTTCTCTCAGTTCTGCCCTTATTCCCTCCCGCCCCCTTATGAAAAACACAAGGCTATTTTTAGGAAATGTACCAATAACATGGAATTTAGAGGGAATTAAGTGGGTGTTTTATCTCTTCCTCTGACGCCATCTTCTCCTTCTCTCTGAAGACCTGAGAGTCCGTGGTATATGACCAATTAACCACGGCTGTGTCCAGGCATTCCTTATGCAAGATGCAACGCGAACAGCCCTTAGCCGTGGTATATTGGCCATATAACCACACCTCCTTATTGCTTAAATGAACACCTGCTCTTTCCATGACCAGGTGAATCCAGGTGAAAGCTATGACCCCTTATTGATGTCACCTGTTAAATCCACTTCAATCAGTGTAGATGAAGGGGAGGTGACAGGTTAAAGGAGGATTTTTAAGCATTGAGACACAGATTGTGTGTGTGTGTGTCATTCAGAGGGTCAATGGGCAAGACAAAATATTTAAGTGCCTTTGAACGGGGTATGGTAATAAGTGTCAGGCGCACCAGTCTGTCAAGGATGGCAACGCTGCTGGGTTTTTCACACTCAACAGTTTCCTGTGTGTAATAAGAATGGTCCACCACCCAAAGGACATCCAGACAACTAGACACAACTGTGGGAAGCATTGGAGTCAACATGGGCCAGCATCCCCGTGGAACGTCTTCAAACACCTTGTAGAGTCCATGCCCAACGAATTGAGGCTGTTCTGAGGACAAAAGGGGCTGGTAACTCAAATGTAGGAAGGTGTTCCTAATGTTTTGTCCACTCAGTATATACCCTATATCTACTAGATCTGCAGCGAGTGCTAAAGAGCTTAGCTACTGTATTATAAGCATGCCAACCTGGAAGGCTGACTAATTGCCTACATTGACTGCACAGCTTTACTAAAGCCACAACAAAGCCTACTGGAGCCTACCTCCCTCTCTGTCTCTCCCTCTCTATTTTTGTCCCTCGCTTCTTCATCCCTCGTCCCCCAGGCCTAAACCCTATGACCAGAGTTGTAACAGATATGAGTCTAGAACAGTAGAACCCTGATAAAGTTGACTCTGGAACAGTAGAACCCTGACAGAGCTGAGTCTGGAACAGTAGAACCCTGACAGAGCTGAGTCTGGAACAGTAGAACCCTGACAGAGCTGAGTCTGGAACAGTAATCTGTCCAGTGTGGCAGATGATTGACAGCTCCTGTGTGCCAGCTATGAGTCCTGAGGGCACGCCCACATTCCAATCAACATTCCAGAACTCCTGCTAGGCTCTGTTCCCATGACAACCAGGAAACTTCTGTACAGTTCTGCTTTGTCAGAATCTGCCAGCTAATAGGATCATGTATAACAGGTGCCTATGATGGAATGATCATATAAATTAAAATGTAACTAAAACAAACTTTTTTGAGACTACCAAATCAAAAACACAGGGATGAGCGACAGAGAAAGCCAGGCAGAGAGCCGGTGACAAAAAGACAGAATAAGAAAGAAACAGATGGACAGTAAGAGGAGGCAGGCAAGGAAGGAAAGAGGAAAGCTTTTAACAGGAGGTTAAACCAGGGCCGTACTGACTGAAGGCACTTTGTGATGCCAGATTCTAAGACACAACACACACTTCATACAGAATGTCACAGAGGAATGTAACATCCCTCTCAGCAAGCTGGGATTTGAGAATAAACAGGGATCAAAAGAGATAGCATTCCCAAAGACAGGAGCACCGTGATGACTGGGATACTTGGGAGGGAGGAGCTGTGGCAGGGGTGTGTGTGTGTGTGTGTGTGTGTGTGTGTGTGTGTGTCTGTGTGTAAATACTTCAGGAACCGGTATTCACCAGTGTGTCTCAAGGTTGGTTTACTCTGAGAATGCTGAGCAGCGAATAACAAGAAATCAGTGACACACACAATCATGCAGTGACATAACGGTACAGAAGAACAAAGGCAGACCATATAAAGAATGAATTCTGGATTAACTGGAAAGAAGGGATCAAAGTGGAGGTTTTTAAGCGAGGAGAAGGGCGATGTGGGGAGACGGGCGATGTGGAGAGACGGGCGATGTGGAGAGACGGGCGATGTGGAGAGACGGGCGATGTGGAGAGACGGGCGATGTGGAGAGACGGGCGATGTGGAGAGACGGGCGATGTGGAGAGAAGGAGACGGGCGATGTGGAGAGAAGGAGACGGGCGATGTGGAGAGAAGGAGACGGGCGATGTGGGGAGACGGGCGATGTGGGGAGACGGGCGATGTGGGGAGACGGGCGATGTGGGGAGACGGGCGATGTGGGCGATGTGGGGAGACGGGCGATGTGGGGAGACGGGCGATGTGGGCGATGTGGGGAGACGGGCGATGTGGGCGATGTGGGGAGACGGGCGATGTGGGGAGACGGGCGATGTGGGGAGACGGGCGATGTGGGGAGACGGACGATGGGTGATGTGGAGAGACGGGCGATGGGCGATGTGGCGAGACGGGCGATGGGCGATGTGGAGAGACGGGCGATGGGCGATGTGGAGAGACGGGCGATGGGCGATGTGGAGAGACGGGCGATGTGGAGAGACGGGCGATGTGGAGAGACGGGCGATGTGGAGAGACGGGCGATGTGGAGAGACGGGCGATGTGGAGAGACGGGCGATGGGCGATGTGGAGAGACGGGCGATGGGCGATGTGGGGAGACGGGCGATGGGCGATGTGGGGAGACGGGCGATGGGCGATGTGGGGAGACGGACGATGTGGAGAGAGCAGCAGGGAGGGATGTAGAAAACAAAACACACAGGTGAGGCTGGAAAGAGATTGGAGTGAGGTGAAGAGTGGCTGGAGAGAGGTTGGAGAGAGGTTGGAGAGAGGCTGGAGTGAGGTGAAGAGTGGCTGGAGAGAGGTTGGAGTGAGGTTGGAGAGAGGCTGGAGTGAGGTTGGAGAGAGGCTGGAGTGAGGTGAAGAGTGGCTGGAGAGAGGTTGGAGTGAGGTTGGAGAGAGGCTGGAGTGAGGTTGGAGAGAGGCTGGAGTGAGGTTGGAGAGAGGCTGGAGTGAGGTTGGAGAGAGGCTGGAGAGAGGTTGGAGAGAGGCTGGAGTGAGGTTGGAGAGAGGCTGGAGTGAGGTTGGAGAGAGGCTGGAGTGAGGTTGGAGAGAGGCTGGAGAGAGGCTGGAGAGAGGCTGGAGTGAGGATGGAGAGAGGCTGGAGTGAGGTAGAGAGAGGCTGGAGTGAGGTTGGAGAGAGGCTGGAGTGAGTTTGGAGAGAGGCTGGAGTGAGGCTGGAGTGAGTTTGGAGAGAGGCTGGAGAGAGGCTGGAGAGAGGCTGGAGTGAGGATGGAGAGAGGCTGGAGTGAGGTGGAGAGAGGCTGGAGTGAGGTTGGAGAGAGGCTGGAGTGAGTTTGGAGAGAGGCTGGAGAGAGGTGAAGAGTGGCTGGAGAGAGGTTGGAGAGAGGCTGGAGTGAGGTTGGAGAGAGGCTGGAGTGAGGTTGGAGAGAGGCTGGAGTGAGGTTGGAGAGAGGCTGGAGAGAGGCTGGAGAGAGGCTGGAGTGAGGATGGAGAGAGGCTGGAGTGAGGTAGAGAGAGGCTGGAGTGAGGTTGGAGAGAGGCTGGAGTGAGTTTGGAGAGAGGCTGGAGTGAGGCTGGAGTGAGTTTGGAGAGAGGCTGGAGAGAGGCTGGAGAGAGGCTGGAGTGAGGATGGAGAGAGGCTGGAGTGAGGTGGAGAGAGGCTGGAGTGAGGTTGGAGAGAGGCTGGAGTGAGTTTGGAGAGAGGCTGGAGAGAGGCTGGAGAGAGGCTGGAGTGAGGATGGAGAGAGGCTGGAGTGAGGTTGGAGAGAGGCTGGAGTGAGGTTGGAGAGAGGCTGGAAAGAGACTGGAGTGAGAATGGAGTGAGAATGGAGTGAGGTTGGAGAGAGAGGCTGGAGTGAGGTTGGAGACAGGCTGGAGTGAGATTGGAGTGAGGCTGGAGTGAGGTTGGAGAGAGGCTGGAGTGAGGTTGGAGAGAGGCTGGAGTGAGGTTGGAGAGAGGCTGGAAAGAGGCTGGAGTGAGAATGGAGTGAGAAGAGTGAGGTTGGAGAGAGAGGCTGGAGTGAGGTTGGAGTGAGGTTGGATACAGGCTGGAGTGAGGTTGGAGAGAGGCTGGAGTGAGGTTGGAGAGAGGCTGGAGTGAGGTTGGAGAGAGGCTGGAGTGAGGTTGGAGAGAGGCTGGAGTGAGGTTGGAGAGAGGCTGGAGTGAGGTTGGAGAGAGGCTGGAGTGAGGCTGGAGAGAGGCTGGAGTGAGGCTGGAGAGAGGCTGGAGTGAGGCTGGAGTGAGGTGGAGAGAGGCTGGAGTGAGGTGGAGAGAGGCATGAGGAGACACCTGTATTATCTCTCTCCAAATCTTTCTGGCCCATAGAGCATCCATGAGTAAACACACACCTGGACTCTCTGTGTGTGTGTGTGTGTGTGTGTGTGTGTGTGTGTGGAAGAGCAGATGAGAGAAAGAGTGAGATAGATGGCAGGGGAGGTAGAGGCAAAGACAAAAGGAGAGCACAAGAAGAGGAAAGAGGGACAGAGGTACACAGGCAGAACAGAGGAGTTACTGTATTAGTGAGGCTCCCTCCCAAACAACCCCTGGTTCAACGTTATTAAAACACAGAGGCAGAGAGAAAGAGGGGCGGTTCTCACACCTCTCCTAGAATTCCACAGCCGCTTGTTGCAATCATGTCATTGGGCGGTCGGTTGCCATGTGACAACGGTTGCCTAAGAAACAACTCAACTCAAACTATGACTGAATATTGCCAAAAACGTCACTGCAGTGTAATAGACTGTGTGTGTGTGTCAGAGAAAGGTCCACACGGAAACCGTTGAGCGTAAATAACCCAGCAGCGTTGCAGTTCTTAACGCACTCAAACCGGTGCACCTGGCTCCTAATCAATCATAGCTTTCACACCTGGTCAGTCTGTCATGGAAAAAGCAGGTGTTCCTAATGTTTTGTACACTCAGTGTACATTTTTCTCTTAAATAAAGTGATTTCAAATCATTTGATTGTAGTATCATTTAGTTTAGAAGAAAATACAGATTGTCATATTTATGTGGAGAAAAAAACCAACTGCCATTTAAAGGAGCGGTACGCCAACTTTTCAAATATACTTCATTTTATTGACGAAAAGTGACTAATCTCTTGATCCTGAGACAATCAGCAAAAATATGTCTTTGTTTCTTTTATTCACTTATCCCACAGCCAGCATTAGCATCACTGCTAATGAAACAATAGGACTGGTAATGCCTATGGCAGGACACTTCAAAAAGACAAAATCCTCAACGCCACTTTAAACCAAATGTACAAGCAACCAAAATAACATAAGTTGCACAAGATATTATAGGTGCAGAAACAAAATGGCGCAGTTTGAGGCCATGTGACGGAGAGTGATGCGGGCGCTGGAGATGGGGGTCTGGGCAGGTGTGATGTTGCTGATGTTTGTTTGATATTGTCATTTGTATGTGTAGGTTTTGTAGTGACTGAAAGTCATTAGAGGTAGTTTTATGAGCCAATGCTAGCTAGTGTTAGCTCAATGACTGGAAGTCTACGGGTATCTGCTAGTATGACATTAAGAAATGTGCTTACTGGCACAGTGGCACACACACATTGAGGGAGTGATTAACTTATTGGTGACTGGGTGGCAGTATTGAGTAGCTTGAATTAATAAGGTGTCCAGAGTAAACTGCCTGCTACTCTGCCATAAAAGCTAGAATATGCATATAATTTGTATATTTGGACATAAAACACTCTGAAGTTTCTAAAACTGTTTAAATGATGTCTGTGAGTATAACAGAACTCATATGGCAGGCGAAAACCTGAGAAAAAACCCAACCAGGAAGAGGGAAATCTGAGGTCTGGTCATTTTTCAATTCATTCCCTATTGAAGATAGGAAGTGCAACATGACCAATATCCCACTAAGGCTTCCACTAGATGTCAACAGTCTTTAGAACCTTGTTTGATGCTTCTACTGTGAAGTGGGGCTGAATGAGAGGAAATTGAGTCAGGTGTCTGGCAGATTGCCACGAGTTCGTGACGCGCGGTCATGTGAAAGTTAGCTTGCGTTCCATTGCTTTTCTACAGACAAAGGAATTCTACGGTTGGAACATTATTGAAGATATATGATAAAAACATCCTAAAGATTGATTCTATACTTTGTTTGACATGTTTCTACGACCTGTAATATAACTTTTTTGACTTTTCGTCCGACCTTTTGGCTGGACTTGGATTTGTTTACCAAACGCCCTAACAAAGGAAGGTATTTGGACATAAATGATCGAACAAATCAAACATTTATTATGGAACAGGGATTCCTGGGAGTGCATTCTGATGCAGATCATCAAAGGTAAGTGAATATTTATAATGCTATTTCTGACTAATGTTGACTACACAACATGGCAGATATCTCTATGGCTGTTTTAGTCTCTGAGCGCTGTACTCAGATTATTGCATGGTGTGCTTTTTCCGTAAAGTTTTTTTAAAATCTGACACAGCGGTTGCATTAAGGAGAAGTTTATCTAAAGTTCCATGTATAATAGTTGTATCTTTTATCAATGTTTATTATGAGTATTTCTGTGAATTGATGTGGCTCTCTGCAAAACCACTGCATGTTTTGAAACTACTGAACATAACACGCCAATGTAAAATGAGATTTTTGGACATAAATATGCACATTATCGAACAAAACATACATGTATTGTGTAACATGAAGTGCTATGAGTGTCATCTGATGAAGATCATCAAAGGTTAGTGATTAATTTTATTTGTATTTCTGCTTTTTGTGACTCCTCTCTTTGTCTGGAAAAATGGCTGTGTTTTTCTGTGACTTGGTGGTGACCTAACAATCGTTTGTGGTGCTTTCGCTGTAAAGCCTTTTTGAAATCAGACACTGTGGCTGGATTAATGAGAATTTTATCTTTAAAATCGTGTAAAATACTTGTATGCTTGAGGACTTTTAATTATGAGATTTTTGTTGTTTTGAATTTGGCGCCCTGCACTTTCACTGGCTGTTGGCGGGGAGGGACGCTACCGTCCCGAAT
>NC_092170.1:35897167-35902167 GCF_045791955.1 Oncorhynchus clarkii lewisi
ATGTGACTGACCGGCTCGATCTTATGAAGCAGTTTTTTACATTGGATAAAAGTACAGTATCAGAGCTAGAGAATTGTAAATCATACACTAATTCTGCTTTGAAAGTTAAACTGTATCCTCTCACTTTTGAGAAAATGGCCCTTGAATATTTTGGTACACCTACTGGAGAGCTCTTCTTTGTCTACACCCATTCAACATCATTCACACCCTCTTGAGCTTTAGCCCCACCCATCTCTTTAATGATCTGAGCCAAAACAACACAGGAGTGGCTTCCGGACAAGTCTCTGAATGTCCCTGTGTTGCCCAGCCAGAGCCTGGACTTGAACCCGATCGAACATCCATGGAGAAAACTGAAAATAATTGTGCAGCGACGCTCCCCATTCAACCTGACAGAGCTTGAGAGCATCTGCAGAGAAGAATGGGTGAAACTCACTAAATACAGGTGTGCTAAGCCTATAGCGTCATACCCAAGAAGACCCGAGGCTGTAATCGCTGCCAAAGGTGCTTCAACAAAAAAGTATTGAGTAAAGGGTCTGAATACTTACAGTATGTAAAAGTTCTTCATATTTAATACATATGCTAAAATGTCTAAAAACCTGTTTTTGCTTTGTCATTATGGGGTACTGTGATGTCATTATGGGGTACTGAGATGTCATTATGGGGTACTGTGATGTCATTATGGGGTATTGTGTGTAGACTGACGGGTGGGAAAAAAAACATTTAATACATTTTAGAATAAGGCTGTAACGTAATAAAATGTGGAGAAAGTCAGGGGGTCTGAATACTTTCCAGATGCACTGTACACACACAAAAGTATGTGGACACCCCTTCAAATGAGTGGATTTGGCTATTTCAGCACAAAGCCATGCAATCTCCATAGACAAACAATGGCCTTAGTGAAGAGTTCAGTGACTGTCAACGTGGCACTGTCACAGGATGCCACCTTTTCAACAAGTCAGTTCATACAATGTTGGCCCTGCTAGAGCTGCCCTGGGAAACTGTAAGTGCTGTTATTGTGAAGTGGAAACGTCTAGGAGCAACAACGGCTCAGCCGCAACACAAGTTCAAAGAATGGTACCACTGACTAAGGAAGTGCATAAAAATTGCTTGTCCTCGTTTGCAACACTCACTACCGAGTTCCAAACTGCCTCTGGAAGCAACATCAGCACAAGGACTGTGCGTCGGGAGCTTCATGAAATGGGTTTCCATGGCCGAGCAACCGCACACAAGCCTCAGATCACCATGCGCAATGCCAAGGGTCGGCTGGAGGGGTGTAAAGCTCGCCGCCATTGGACTCTGGAGCAGTGGAAACGCGTTCTCTGGAGTGATGAATCACACTTCACCATCTGGCAGTCTGACGGATGAATCTGGGTTTTGCGGATGACAGGAGAACGATACCTGCCCAAATGCATAGTGCCAACTGTAAAGTTTGGTGGAGGAGGAATAATGGTCTGGGGCTGTTTTTCATGGTTTGGGCTAGACTCCTTAGTTCCAGTCAATGGAAATCTTAACACCACAGCATACAACGACATTTTATCAGTGAAGTGGGCACCAATTCCATATTAAGGCCCATGATTTTGGAATGAGATATTCGACGAGCAGGTGTCCACATACTTTTGATCATGTAGTCTATATACAGAACAGAAATATACAGCGCAACATGCAACCAGTTCAAAGATTTCACTGAGTTACAGTTCATATAAGGAAATCAGTTAATTGAAATTAGGCCCTAATTTCACATGACTAGGAATACATATATGCTATGTTGGTCACAGATACCTGTAATAAAAAGGTAGGTGCACGGATCAGAAAACCAGTCAGTATCTGATCACAGAGTTGATCAGGCTGTTGATTGTGGCCTGTGGAATGTTGTCCCACTCCTCTTCGATGTCTGTGGAATGTTGTCCCACTCCTCTTCGATGTCTGTGGAATGTTGTCCCACTCCTCTTCGATGTCTGTGGAATGTTGTCCCACTCCTCTTCGATGTCTGTGGAATGTTGTCCCACTCCTCTTCAATGTCTGTGGAATGTTGTCCCACTCCTCTTCAATGTCTGTGGAATGTTGTCCCACTCCTCTTCAATGTCTGTGGAATGTTGTCCCACTCCTCTTCAATGTCTGTGGAATGTTGTCCCACTCCTCTTCAATGTCTGTGGAATGTTGTCCCACTCCTCTTCAATGTCTGTGGAATGTTGTCCCACTCCTTTTCAATGTCTGTGGAATGTTGTCCCACTCCTCTTCAATGTCTGTGGAATGTTGTCCCACTCCTCTTCGATGTCTGTGGAATGTTGTCCCACTCCTCTTCAATGTCTGTGGAATGTTGTCCCACTCCTTTTCAATGTCTGTGGAATGTTGTCCCACTCCTCTTCGATGTCTGTGGAATGTTGTCCCACTCCTCTTCAATGTCTGTGGAATGTTGTCCCACTCCTCTTCAATGTCTGTGGAATGTTGTCCCACTCCTCTTCAATGTCTGTGGAATGTTGTCCCACTCCTCTTCAATGTCTGTGGAATGTTGTCCCACTCCTCTTCAATGTCTGTGGAATGTTGTCCCACTCCTCTTCAATGTCTGTGGAATGTTGTCCCACTCCTCTTCAATGTCTGTGGAATGTTGTCCCACTCCTCTTCGATGTCTGTGGAATGTTGTCCCACTCCTCTTCAATGTCTGTGGAATGTTGTCCCACTCCTCTTCAATGTCTGTGGAATGTTGTCCCACTCCTCTTCAATGTCTGTGGAATGTTGTCCCACTCTTCTTCGATGTCTGTGGAATGTTGTCCCACTCCTCTTCAATGTCTGTGGAATGTTGTCCCACTCCTCTTCAATGTCTGTGGAATGTTGTCCCACTCCTCTTCGATGTCTGTGCGAAGTTGCTGGATATTGGCGGGAGCTGGAACCCGCTGTCATAAACTTTCTTTCTTACATTTCGATCCAGAGCATCCCAAACATGCTGAATGGGTGACATGTCTGGTGCATATGCAAGCCATGGGAATTGAACATTTTCAGCTTCCAGGAATTGTGTACAGATCCTTGTGACATGGGGCTGTGCATTATTATCATGCTGAGACATGAGGTGATGGCGTCGGATGAATGGCACGACAATGGACCTCTGGATCTTGTCGCGGTATCTCTGGGCATTCAAACTGTCATCGATAAAATACAACTGTATTCGTTGTCCGTAGCTTACGCCTGCTGATACCATAACCCCACCGCCACCATGGGTCACTCTGTTCACAACGTTGACATCAGCAAGCAGCTTGCCTACACAACACCATACATGTGGTCTGTAGTTGGGAGGCCGGTTGGACGTACTGCAAAATTCTCTAAAACGACGTTGGACGTTATGGTAGAGAACGAACATTCAATTATCTGGTAACAGCTCTGGCGGACATTCCTGCAGTGAGCATGCCAATTGCACACACCCTGTGGCATTGTGCTGTGTGACAAAGCTGCACATTTTAGAGTGGCCTTTCACCGTCCCCAGCACAAGGTGCACCTGTGTAATGATAATGCTGTTTTAATCAGCTTCTAGATATGCCACAGCTGTCAGGTGGATGGATTATCTTGGCAAATAAGGAATGCCCACTAAACGGGGATGTAAACAAATTTGTGCACAACAATTTAAAGAAAAACGTTTTTTTTGTGTGTATGTAAAATTTCAGGGATCTTTTATTTCAGTGAATGAAACGCTCCTACAAGGATGGGGGAGAAATAAATAAATAAATAAAGAGAGAAAGAAAGAGGTTTGTTTTTCCGGAGAGGACAGAATTCCCAGGCCTGTACCATTCCACTCCCTATTTATAGCATGAGAATACACACACACACACACACACACACACACACACACACACACACACACACACACACACACACACACACACACACACACACACACACACACACACTATGGTAACCAGGGGAAGACCACAAACTCATATCTCCAGATCAGCCCCCCATCAATACCCGCCCACCTGGTACAACTACCCCCATGAGAAACCCATCCAGACAGAGGTAGAATATCCTTAAGCCCCCAGAAGTCAACTGAAATGAAAAACACCTCTGTAGAAAGAGGAGAAAGAGCGTGCAGGCTTTGTCTGTATGAGTTAGAGCCGAGAGAAAGAATGAGATGCAAGAGATACACTCACTCCTTTTTCTGGTTCACAAACAGTCAATGAACTAAGCAGACCAGACCCAGCCGCTAATGCACTTCTGCCTATGGGAGAGCCACCCATTAAGCAGACCGGAACTGTGACATCTTCATTTATCCACCATCTTTGGAGAGACTATTGCTTTCCGGCCTGCGGCTTAGAGCTCAGACTGACCCCATGACCTCAGAAGCAGGCTACAGCCTGGCCCTGATTAGAACACTGCTTCAAGCAACACAAACACACGACGGCTTACTCTTTACCTGACCAGAGAGCACAGTCCAACACTCTGACCCCTCCACCATGTTAGATGAGTGATTACCCGGAGAAAAGAAGGAGGGAAGAGGCCAGGAGTATTGGTATACCAACAGGGCCGTCTGTGCCTGTGAAGTCAGACAGTTGTGAAGGAGAGGTCAAAAGGTGAGACTGAGCAGACTGAGCCCTGAACTCTAGGGTGGTAAAAATACTCCCCTTTGATTGGTCAGAGTTAGCAGGTCATAGAAGGTATGAACAATAGTGATGGGGGGGGGGGGGGGAATTATCACATATGGCAATATTATTTTCGACGATATTTGACTCCCAAGTATCGATTTGTAAAAATATAATTAAAAAAAATATTTTTTGCTAGGTACGGTTAGCAAGCGCTAGACTGCTACCGGCCCCAAAACGCCGTTATTTTTCATCCTATAGCTTGTTCTCGGCAGTTTTATATCCATTGACTGACCAGAACTCCTTTTCTCATGCTCTCTCTCATCTCTCTGCAGCAGACGTATGGTGAGCAATACAGTGTAGAATTGCAAAACATATCTTATCGTCACCTAAGTATCGTGATGATATGGTATCATGAGGTCCCTGGCAATTCAA
>NC_092170.1:35907167-35927167 GCF_045791955.1 Oncorhynchus clarkii lewisi
GGGAGAAAGGTAAAGAGGAGAGAGGGAGGTAAAGAGGAGAGAGGGAGGTAAAGAGGAGAGAGGGAGGTAAAGAGGAGAGAGGGAGGTAAAGAGGAGAGAGAGAGGGAGGTAAAGGAGAGAGAGGGGGAGGCAAAGGGGAGAGAGAGAGGGAAGGAGGTAAAGAGGAGAGAGGGTAGTAAAGGGGAGAGAGAGAGGGAGGTAAAGAGGAGAGGGGGAGGGAGGTAAAGGGGAGGGAGGGAGGGAGGTAAAGAGGAGGGAGGTAAAGAGGAGAGAGGGAGGGAGGTAAAGGGGAGGGAGGGAGGTAAAGAGGAGAGAGGGAGGGAGGTAAAGAGGAGGGAGGTAAAGAGGAGAGAGGGAGGGAGGTAAAGGGGAGGGAAAGCGGAGGGAGGGAGGGAGGTAAAGAGGGAGGTAAAGAGGAGAGAGAGGGAGGGAGGTAAAGAGGAGAGAGAGAGAGAGAGAGAGGTAAAGAGGAGAGAGAGGGATGGAGGTAAAGAGGAGAGAGAGGGATGGAGGTAAAGAGGAGAGGGAGGGAGGTAAAGAGGAGAGAGAGAGAGGTAAAGAGGAGAGAGAGAGAGGTAAAGAGGAGAGAGAGGGATGGAGGTAAAGAGGAGAGAGAGGGAGGGAGGTAAAGAGGAGAGAGAGGGAGGGAGGTAAAGATGAGAGAGAGAGAGGGAGGTAAAGAGGAGAGAGAGGGAGAGAGGTAAAGAGGAGAGAGGGAGAGAGGTAAAGAGGAGAGAGGGAGGTAAAGAGGAGAGAGGGAGGTAAAGAGGAGAGAGGGAGGTAAAGAGGAGAGAGGGAGGTAAAGGGGAGAGAGGGAGGTAAAGAGGAGAGAGAGAGGGAGGTAAAGGAGAGAGAGGGAGGTAAAGGAGAGAGAGAGGGAGGCAAAGGGGAGAGAGAGAGGGAGGCAAAGGGGAGAGAGAGAGGGAGGGAGGTAAAGAGGAGAGAGGGTAGTAAAGGGGAGAGAGAGAGGGAGGTAAAGAGGAGAGGGGGAGGGAGGTAAAGGGGAGGGAGGGAGGGAGGTAAAGAGGAGGGAGAGGGAGGGAGGTAAAGAGGAGAGAGGGAGGTAAAGAGGAGAGAGGGAGGTAAAGGGGAGAGAGGGAGGTAAAGGGGAGAGAGGGAGGTAAAGAGGAGAGAGAGAGGTAAAGGGGAGAGAGAGAGAGGGAGGTAAAAGAGGAGGGAGGTAAAGAGGAGAGAGGGAGGGAGGTAAAGAGGAGGGAGGTAAAGAGGAGAGAGGGAGGGAGGTAAAGGGGAGGGAGGTAAAGAGGAGAGAGGGAGGGAGGTAAAGGGGAGGGAGGGAGAGAGGTAAAGAGGAGAGAGGGAGGGAGGTAAAGAGGAGGGAGGTAAAGAGGAGAGAGGGAGGTAAAGGGGAGGGAGGGAGGGAGGTAAAGAGGAGAGAGGGAGGGAGGTAAAGAGGAGGGAGGTAAAGAGGAGAGAGGGAGGGAGGTAAAGGGGAGGGAGGTAAAGAGGAGAGAGGGAGGGAGGTAAAGGGGAGGGAGGGAGGTAAAGAGGAGAGAGGGAGGGAGGTAAAGAGGAGGGAGGTAAAGAGGAGAGAGGGAGGGAGGTAAAGGGGAGGGAGGGAGGTAAAGAGGAGAGAGGGAGGGAGGTAAAGAGGAGGGAGGGAGGTAAAGAGGAGGGAGGGAGGGAGGTAAAGGGGAGGGAGGGAGGTAAAGAGGAGAGAGGGAGGGAGGTAAAGAGGAGGGAGGTAAAGAGGAGAGAGGGAGGGAGGTAAAGGGGAGGGAAAGCGGAGGGAGGGAGGGAGGTAAAGAGGGAGGTAAAGAGGAGAGAGAGGGAGGGAGGTAAAGAGGAGAGAGAGAGAGAGAGAGAGTAAAGAGGAGAGGGAGGGAGGTAAAGAGGAGAGAGAGGGATGGAGGTAAAGAGGAGAGAGAGGGATGGAGGTAAAGAGGAGAGAGAGGGATGGAGGTAAAGAGGAGAGAGAGGGAGGGAGGTAAAGATGAGAGAGAGAGAGGGAGGTAAAGAGGAGAGAGAGGGAGAGAGGTAAAGAGGAGAGAGGGAGAGAGGTAAAGGGAGGGAGAGAGGGAGGTAAAGAGAGGGAGGTAAAGAGGAGAGAGGGAGGTAAAGAGGAGAGAGGGAGGTAAAGAGGAGAGAGGGAGGTAAAGGGGAGAGAGGGAGGTAAAGAGGAGAGAGAGAGGGAGGTAAAGGAGAGAGAGGGAGGTAAAGGAGAGAGAGAGGGAGGCAAAGGGGAGAGAGAGAGGGAGGCAAAGGGGAGAGAGAGAGGGAGGGAGGTAAAGAGGAGAGAGGGAGGGAGGTAAAGGGGAGGGAGGGAGGGAGGTAAAGAGGAGGGAGAGGGAGGGAGGTAAAGAGGAGAGAGGGAGGTAAAGAGGAGAGAGGGAGGTAAAGGGGAGAGAGGGAGGTAAAGAGGAGAGAGAGAGGTAAAGGGGAGAGAGAGAGGTAAAGGGGAGAGAGAGAGGGAGGTAAAAGAGGAGGGAGGTAAAGAGGAGAGAGGGAGGGAGGTAAAGAGGAGGGAGGTAAAGAGGAGAGAGGGAGGGAGGTAAAGGGGAGGGAGGTAAAGAGGAGAGAGGGAGGGAGGTAAAGGGGAGGGAGGGAGAGAGGTAAAGAGGAGAGAGGGAGGGAGGTAAAGAGGAGGGAGGTAAAGAGGAGAGAGGGAGGTAAAGGGGAGGGAGGGAGGGAGGTAAAGAGGAGAGAGGGAGGGAGGTAAAGAGGAGGGAGGTAAAGAGGAGAGAGGGAGGGAGGTAAAGGGGAGGGAGGTAAAGAGGAGAGAGGTAAAGAGGAGAGAGGGAGGGAGGTAAAGGGGAGGGAGGGAGGTAAAGAGGAGAGAGGGAGGGAGGTAAAGAGGAGGGAGGTAAAGAGGAGAGAGGGAGGGAGGTAAAGGGGAGGGAGGGAGGTAAAGAGGAGAGAGGGAGGGAGGTAAAGAGGAGGGAGGGAGGTAAAGAGGAGGGAGGTAAAGAGGAGAGAGGGAGGGAGGTAAAGGGGAGGGAGGTAAAGAGGAGAGAGGTAAAGAGGAGAGAGGGAGGGAGGTAAAGGGGAGGGAGGGAGGTAAAGAGGAGAGAGGGAGGGAGGTAAAGAGGAGGGAGAGGGAGGGAGGTAAAGAGGAGAGAGGGAGGTAAAGAGGAGAGAGGGAGGTAAAGGGGAGAGAGGGAGGTAAAGAGGAGAGAGAGGTAAAGGGGAGAGGGAGAGGGAGGTAAAAGAGGAGAGAGAGAGGTAAAGGAGAGAGAGGGAGGGAGGTAAAGAGGAGAGAGAGAGAGAGAGAGCGAGAGAGAGGTAAAGAGGAGAGAGAGAGGGAGGTAAAGGGGAGAGAGGGAGGTAAAGGAGAGAGAGGGAGGGAGGTAAAGAGGAGAGAGAGGGAGGGAGGTAAAGAGGAGAGAGGGAGGGAGGTAAAGAGGAGAGAGGGAGGGAGGTAAAGAGGAGAGAGAGGGAGGGAGGTAAAGAGGAGAGAGAGGGAGGGAGGTAAAGAGGAGAGAGAGAGAGAGAGAGAGAGAGGGGTAAAGAGGAGAGAGAGGGAGGTAAAGGGGAGAGAGGGAGGTAAAGGAGAGAGAGAGAGAGAGAGAGAGAGGGAGGGAGGTAAAGGAGAGTGTGAGACAAGCATTAGATAAATGCAAGGGAAAACAACATTCTATTTGTCTTGATTCTAGCATAGTCCACCCAGAGCTGGAGAAATGGTTTCTCCCTCCAAGGTTACTGCTTGGGTAAAAACACAGATCAATCTATTTTAGTGGGGGTGACAGACCCTTATCATAATGTTTGTGTCTACTTAGGCCTCATTCAGGAATTAGTGAGAAACCCAGCTGCACTAAACTGGCTCTCAGGGATGTTGATGGATATTAATAGCTGAATTATTACGTGTGTTGAAGATACCAGTCATAACTATAGCTAAAAACACAGCTAAAAAGCACATATTTTTGGCCCGAGTACAAGAAATAGTCCTTTGAAAAACAACAGTGCATGAATGAACCCAATAACCTGAAGCAGTGTGAAGCATCACAAAACCATTTATCCACAACCCATCAGATGTCAATGCATGATCATAACCTTAAAAGGTCCTCAACGATGTCATCATTTCCCTTGATTCTAAGCGATGTTGTTCTGCTATTTTTATTGACTTGGCCAAATCTTTTGATACAGTAGACCATTCCGTTCTTGTGAGGCCGGCTACGGAGTATTGGTGTCTCTGAGGGGTCTTTGGCCTGGTTTGCTAACTACCTCTCTCAAAGAGTGCAGTGTATAAAGTCAGAAAATCTGCTGTCTCAGCCACTGCATGTCACCTAGGGTGTACCCCAAGGCTTGATCCTCGGCCCCACGCTCTTCTCAATTTACATTAACAACATAGCTCAGGCAGTAGGAAGCTCTCAACCATTTATATGCAGATACATTCTTATACTGAGCTGGCACCTCACTCGATTTTGTGTTAAATGCTCTACAACAAAGCTTTCTTAGAGTCCAACAAGCTAGCTCAGCCCTTCACCTTGTTCTTAACACCTCCAAAACAAAAGGTAATGTGATTTAGTAAGAAGAATGCCCCTCTCCCCACAGGTGTGATTACTACCTCTGAGGGTTTAAAGCTTCAGGTTGTCACCTCATACAAGTACTTGGGAGTATGGCTAGACGGTGCACTGTCCTTCTCTCAGCACATATCAAAGCTGCAGGGTAAAGTTAAATCTAGACTTGGTTTCCTCTATCGTAATCGCTCCTCTTTCACCCCAGCCGCCAAACTAACCCTGATTCAGATGACCATCCTAACCATGCTAGATTACAGAGACATCATTTATAGATCGGCAGGTAAGGGTGCTCTCGAGCGGCTCGATGTTGTTTACCATTCGGTCATCAGATGTGCCACGAATGCTCCTTATAGGACACATAACTGCACTCTATACTCTGTAAACTGGTCATCTCTGTATACCTGTCGCAAGACCCACTGGTTGATGCTTATTTATAAAACCCTCTTAGGCCTCACTCCCCCCTATCTGAGATATCTACTGCAGCCCTCATCCTCCACATACAACACCCGTTCTGCCAGTCACATTCTGTTAAAGGTCCCCAAAGCACACACATCCCTGGGTCGCTCCTCTCTTCAGTTCGCTGCAGCTAGCGACTGGAACGAGCTGCAACACACACTCAAACTGGACAGTTTTATCTCAATCTCTTCATTCAAGGACTCAATCATAGACACTCTTACTGACAGTTATGGCTGCTTCGGGGAATGTTGTCTCTACCTTCTTGCCCTTTGTGCTGTTGTCTGTGCCCAACAATGTTTGTACCCTGTTTTATGCTGCTAACATGCTGTGTTGCTAGCATGCTGTGTTGTCATTTGTGGCTGCCATGCCATGTTGTTGTCTCTAGTTTGTCTTTATGTAGTGTTGTCTCTCTTGTCGTGATGTGTGCTGTTGTCTCTGGTTTGTCTTTATGTAGTGTTGTCTCTCTTGTCGTGATGTGTGCTGTTGTCTCTAGTTTGTCTTTATGTAGTGTTGTCTCTCTTGTCGTGATGTGTGCTGTTGTCTCTGGTTTGTCTTTATGTAGTGTTGTCTCTCTTGTCGTGATGTGTGTTGTTGTCTCTGGTTTGTCTTTATGTAGTGTTGTCTCTCTTGTCGTGATGTGTGCTGTTGTCTCTGGTTTGTCTTTATGTAGTGTTGTCTCTCTTGTCGTGATGTGTGCTGTTGTCTCTGGTTTGTCTTTATGTAGTGTTGTCTCTCTTGTCGTGATGTGTGCTGTTGTCTCTGGTTTGTCTTCATGTAGTGTTGTCTCTCTTGTCGTGATGTGTGCTGTTGTCTCTGGTTTGTCTTCATGTAGTGTTGTCTCTCTTGTCGTGATGTGTGTTGTCGTCTCTGGTTTGTCTTTATGTAGTGTTGTCTCTCTTGTCGTGATGTGTGTTGTTGTCTCTGGTTTGTCTTTATGTAGTGTTGTCTCTCTTGTCGTGATGTGTTCTGTTGTCTCTGGTTTGTCTTTATGTAGTGTTGTCTCTCTTGTTGTGATGTGTGTTGTTGTCTCTGGTATGTCTTTATGTAGTGTTGTCTCTCTTGTCGTGATGTGTGTTGTTGTCTCTGGTTTGTCTTTATGTAGTGTTGTCTCTCTTGTCGTGATGTGTGCTGTTGTCTCTAGTTTGTCTTTATGTAGTGTTGTCTCTTGTCGTGATGTGTGCTGTTGTCTCTGGTTTGTCTTTATGTAGTGTTGTCTCTCTTGTCGTGATGTGTGTTGTTGTCTCTGGTTTGTCTTTATGTAGTGTTGTCTCTTGTCGTGATGTGTGTGCTGTTGTCTCTGGTTTGTCTTTATGTAGTGTTGTCTCTCTTGTCGTGATGTGTGTTGTTGTCTCTGGTTTGTCTTTATGTAGTGTTGTCTCTCTTGTCGTGATGTGTGCTGTTGTCTCTGGTTTGTCTTTATGTAGTGTTGTCTCTCTTGTCGTGATGTGTGCTGTTGTCTCTGGTTTGTCTTTATGTAGTGTTGTCTCTCTTGTCGTGATGTGTGTTATATTTGTCCTATATTTTTATTTCATTTATTTGTATTTTTAATCCCTGCAGGAATCCTTTTGGTAAATAATCATTTGTTCTTAACTGACTTGCTGAGTTAAATTAAATAATGATGAGGGCTATGTAAAAGGGTTGAAGAAATTAGAGGTTCTTCCAAACGCACACACACACACGCACGCACGCACACACGCACGCACACGCACACACGCACACGCACAGCCCTCAGATCCTCACATAAACTATGGTTATCATCATTAACTGTTAACTGCCGTCATTACCATGGCGATCAATATGGCTATTATGATTTGGCCAGTGAATGTTCCACAGAGCCTGATGGATGAAAGTGATGGATGGATGAAAGTTATGGATGGATGAAAGTTATGGATGGATGAAACTCTTGGTGTATAGTATGTATAGGGCTCTGGTGACCTCAGGTCAGTGTTACCTGGTGTCTTCCCTCTTATCACTGATTACAGACAGTCAGTGTTACCTGGTGTCTTCCCTCTTATCACTGATTACAGACAGTCAGACAACCTGGTGTCTTCCCTCTTATCACTGATTACAGACAGTCAGACAACCTGGTGTCTTCCCTCTTATCACTGATTAGACAGTCAGTGTTACCTGGTGTCTTCCCTCTTATCACTGATTACAGACAGTCAGACAACCTGGCGTCTTCCCTCTTATCACTGATTACAGACAGTCAGACAACCTGGTGTCTTCCCTCTTATCACTGATTACAGACAGTCAGACAACCTGGTGTCTTCCCTCTTATCACTGATTACAGACAGTCAGACAACCTGGTGTCTTCCCTCTTATCACTGATTACAGACAGTCAGTGTTACCTGGTGTCTTCCCTCTTATCACTGATTACAGACAGTCAGTGTTACCTGGTGTCTTCCCTCTTATCACAGACAGACAACCTGGTGTCTTCCCTCTTATCACTGATTACAGACAGTCAGTGTTACCTGGTGTCTTCCCTCTTATCACAGACAGACAACCTGGTGCCTTCCCTCTTATCACTGATTACAGACAGTCAGACAACCTGGTGTCTTCCCTCTTATCACTGATTACAGACAGTCAGACAACCTGGTGTCTTCCCTCTTATCACTGATTACAGTCAGACAACCTGGTGTCTTCCCTCTTATCACTGATTACAGACAGTCAGACAACCTGGTGTCTTCCCTCTTATCACTGATTACAGACAGTCAGACAACCTGGTGTCTTCCCTCTTATCACTGATTACAGACAGTCAGACAACCTGGTGTCTTCCCTCTTATCACTGATTACAGACAGTCAGACAACCTGGTGTCTTCCCTCTTATCACTGATTAGACAGACAGACAGACAGATTCCAACCTGACCAGACAGACTAATAGAAGGAGACAGGTGTGCTACAGAGACCTGAGGGTCAGCAACTGAGTGTGTATGACAGAGAAAGCCTGTCATTTAAAGAGGCCGTGTGTGTGTGTGTGTGTGTGTGTGTGTGTGTGTGTGTGTGTGTGTGTGTGTGTGTGTGTGTGTGTGAGAGAGATCAGAGGACTAAGACCCCAGTCATTAACCAAAGCCTCTTCTGTATCCCCATCAATTTGGTGGAAAAAAAACAGAAACACATGGAAGGGGAGAAGAGCCTAGAGAGAAACCAGAGACATATGGAGAGAAGGAGGGAGAAGAGAGCCTAGAGAGAAACCAGAGACATATGGAGAGAGGGAGGGAGGGAGGGAGAAGAGAGCCTAGAGAGAAACCAGAGACACATGGAGAGAGGGGGCGGGAGAAGAGAGCCTAGAGAGAAACCAGAGACACATGGAGAGAGGGGGAGGGAGAAGAGAACCTAGAGAGAAACCAGAGACACATGAAGAGAGGGGGAGGGAGAAGAGAACCTAGAGAGAAACCAGAGACACGTGGAGAGAGGGGGAGGGAGGGAGAAGAGAGCCTAGAGAGAAACCAGAGACATATGGAGAGAGGGGGCGGGAGAAGAGAGCCTAGAGAGAAACCAGAGACACATGGAGAGAGGGAGGGAGGGAGAAGAGAGCCTAGAGAGAAACCAGAAACACATGGAGAGAGGGGGCGGGAGAAGAGAGCCTAGAGAGAAACCAGAGACATATGGAGAGAGGGGGAGGGAGAAGAGAGCCTAGAGAGAAACCAGAGACACATGGAGAGAGAGGGGGGGAGGGAGAAGAGAGCCTAGAGAGAAACCAGAGACACATGAAGAGAGGGGGAGGGAGAAGAGAACCTAGAGAGAAACCAGAGACACATGGAGAGAGGGGGAGGGAGAAGAGAACCTAGAGAGAAACCAGAGACACATGAAGAGAGGGGGAGGGAGAAGAGAACCTAGAGAGAAACCAGAGACACATGGAGAGAGGGGGAGGGAGGGAGAAGAGAGCCTAGAGCGAAACCAGAGACACATGGAGAGAGGGGGAGGGAGGGAGAAGAGAGCCTAGAGCGAAACCAGAGACACATGGAGAGAGGGGGAGGGAGAAGAGAACCTAGAGAGAAACCAGAGACACATGAGAGGGTGAGGGAGAAGAGAGCCTAGAGCGAAACCAGAGACACATGGAGAGAGGGGGAGGGAGGGAGAAGGGAGCCGAGAGCGAAACCAGAGACACATGGAGAGAGGGGGAGGGAGGGAGAAGAGAGCCTAGAGCGAAACCAGAAACACATGAAGAGAGGGGGAGGGAGAAGAGAGCCTAGAGAGAAACCAGAGACACATGGAGAGAGGGGGAGGGAGAAGAGAACCTAGAGAGAAACCAGAGACACATGGAGAGAGGGGGAGGGAGAAGAGAACCTAGAGAGAAACCAGAGACACATGGAGAGAGGGGGAGGGAGAAGAGAGACTAGAGCGAAACCAGAGACACATGGAGAGAGAGGGAGGTAGGGAGAAGAGAGCATAGAGAGAAACCAGAGACACATGAAGAGAGGGGGAGGGAGAAGAGAGCCTAGAGCGAAACGAGAGACACATGAAGAGAGGGGGAGGGAGAAGAGAGCCTAGAGAGAAACCAGAGACACATGGAGAGAGGGGGAGGGAGAAGAGAGACTAGAGCGAAACCAGAGACACATGGAGAGAGGGGGAGGGAGGGAGAAGGGAGCCTAGAGAGAAACCAGAGACACATGGAGAGAGGGGGAGGGAGAAGAGAGCCTAGAGCGAAACCAGAGACACATGGAGAGAGGGGGAGGGAGAAGAGAGCCTAGAGAGAAACCAGAGACACATGGAGAGAGGGGGAGGGAGGGAGAAGAGAACCTAGAGAGAAACCAGAGACACGTGGAGAGAGGGGGAGGGAGGGAGAAGAGAGCCTAGAGAGAAACCAGAGACATATGGAGAGAGGGGGCGGGAGAAGAGAGCCTAGAGAGAAACCAGAGACACATGGAGAGAGGGAGGGAGGGAGAAGAGAGCCTAGAGAGAAACCAGAAACACATGGAGAGAGGGGGCGGGAGAAGAGAGCCTAGAGAGAAACCAGAGACATATGGAGAGAGGGGGAGGGAGAAGAGAGCCTAGAGAGAAACCAGAGACACATGGAGAGAGGGGGAGGGAGAAGAGAGCCTAGAGAGAAACCAGAGACACATGAAGAGAGGGGGAGGGAGAAGAGAACCTAGAGAGAAACCAGAGACACATGGAGAGAGGGGGAGGGAGAAGAGAACCTAGAGAGAAACCAGAGACACATGAAGAGAGGGGGAGGGAGAAGAGAACCTAGAGAGAAACCAGAGGCACATGGAGAGAGGGGGAGGGAGGGAGAAGAGAGCCTAGAGCGAAACCAGAGACACATGGAGAGAGGGGGAGGGAGGGAGAAGAGAGCCTAGAGCGAAACCAGAGACACATGGAGAGAGGGGGAGGGAGAAGAGAACCTAGAGAGAAACCAGAGACACATGAGAGGGTGAGGGAGAAGAGAGCCTAGAGCGAAACCAGAGACACATGGAGAGAGGGGGAGGGAGGGAGAAGGGAGCCGAGAGCGAAACCAGAGACACATGGAGAGAGGGGGAGGGAGGGAGAAGAGAGCCTAGAGCGAAACCAGAAACACATGAAGAGAGGGGGAGGGAGAAGAGAGCCTAGAGAGAAACCAGAGACACATGGAGAGAGGGGGAGGGAGAAGAGAACCAAGAGAGAAACCAGAGACACATGGAGAGAGGGGGAGGGAGAAGAGAACCTAGAGAGAAACCAGAGACACATGGAGAGAGGGGGAGGGAGAAGAGAGACTAGAGCAAAACCAGAGACACATGGAGAGAGAGGGAGGGAGGGAGAAGAGAGCATAGAGAGAAACCAGAGACACATGAAGAGAGGGGGAGGGAGAAGAGAGCCTAGAGTGAAACGAGAGACACATGAAGAGAGGGGGAGGGAGAAGAGAGACTAGAGCGAAACCAGAGACACATGGAGAGAGGGGGAGGGAGGGAGAAGGGAGCCTAGAGCGAAACCAGAGACACATGGAGAGAGGGGGAGGGAGAAGAGAGCCTAGAGCGAAACCAGAGACACATGGAGAGAGGGGGAGGGAGAAGAGAGCCTAGAGAGAAACCAGAGACACATGGAGAGAGGGGGAGGGAGGGAGAAGAGAACCTAGAGAGAAACCAGAGACACATGGAGAGAGGGGGAGGGAGAAGAGAGCCTAGAGAGAAACCAGAGACACATGGAGAGAGGGGGAGGGAGAAGAGAGACTAGAGCGAAACCAGAGACACATGAAGAGAGGGGGAGGGAGAAGAGAGCCTAGAGCGAAACCAGAGACACATGAAGAGAGGGGGAGGGAGAAGAGAACCTAGAGAGAAACCAGAGACACAAGGAGAGAGGGGGAGGGAGAAGAGAACCTAGAGAGAAACCAGAGACACATGAAGAGAGGGGGAGGGAGAAGAGAACCTAGAGAGAAACCAGAGACACATGGAGAGAGGGGGAGGGAGAAGAGAACCTAGAGAGAAACCAGAGACACATGAAGAGAGGGGGAGGGAGAAGAGAACCTAGAGAGAAACCAGAGACACATGGAGAGAGGGGGAGGGAGAAGAGAACCTAGAGAGAAACCAGAGACACATGAAGAGAGGGGGAGGGAGAAGAGAACCTAGAGAGAAACCAGAGACACATGGAGAGAGGGGGAGGGAGGGAGAAGAGAGCCTAGAGCGAAACCAGAGACACATGGAGAGAGGGGGGGGAGGGAGAAGAGAGCCTAGAGCGAAACCAGAGACACATGGAGAGAGGGGGAAGGAGAAGAGAACCTAGAGAGAAACCAGAGACACATGAAGAGAGGGTGAGGGAGAAGAGAGCCTAGAGCGAAACCAGAGACACATGGAGAGAGGGGGAGGGAGGGAGAAGGGAGCCGAGAGCGAAACCAGAGACACTTGGAGAGAGGGGGAGGGAGGGAGAAGAGAGCCTAGAGCGAAACCAGAAACACATGAAGAGAGGGGGAGGGAGAAGAGAGCCTAGAGCGAAACCAGAAACACATGGAGAGAGGGAGGGAGAAGAGAGCCTAGAGCGAAACGAGAGACACATGAAGAGAGAGGGAGGGAGGGAGAAGAGAGCATAGAGAGAAACCAGAGACAGATGGAGAGAGGGAGGGAGGGAGAAGAGAGCATAGAGAGAAACCAGAGACACATGGAGAGAGGGAGGGAGGGAGAAGAGAGCCTAGAGAGAAACCAGAGACACATGGAGAGAGGGAGGGAGGGAGAAGAGAGCCTAGAGAGAAACCAGAGACACGTGGAGAGAGGGGGCGGGAGAAGAGAGCCTAGAGCGAAACCAGAGACACATGAAGAGAGGGGGAGGGAGAAGAGAGCCTAGAGAGAAACCAGAGACACATGGAGAGAGGGGGAGGGAGAAGAGAGCCTAGAGCGAAACCAGAGACACATGGAGAGAGGGGGAGGGAGAAGAGAGCCTAGAGCGAAACCAGAAACACATGGAGAGAGGGAGGGAGAAGAGAGACTAGGGGGAAACCAGAGACACATGGAGAGGGAGGGAGGGAGGGAGGCAGGGAGGGAGGGAGGGAGCCTAGAGAGTAAGCATGAAAGGACTGGGACAGTAGAGAGAAAACACATCATTATGTTTCCTCAGACCTCATCTGACGCACTGAACTCTGTCTCACCCAAAGACAGCTAGTCTGGCCAGGGATGGGTCTGTGTGTGGGTGTGTGTGTGTGTGTGTGTGTGCATGTACCTCTGGATACCCCTCTAAGGGTAGAGATGGGGGTTGTACCGAGGATGCCCCCTCCGTTCCCAAACATTCTTCAGTTTGGCCCCACAGGGTTTCTGGCCAACACACACAGCCTTAGAAAGAGTCACGGGCTGAAATGCAGCGCCGTGTTGAGATCAGGTCAGTCTATTCCAGGATCATCATAGAAGAATGTTCTAATGTTCTGACAAGTCCTGCTTTCCTTTTTAATCCAAACACTGAGGTTGGCACCAGACAGACACACTGAACGACACAATCACTCTGCTACACAGCCAGCCACACAAACACCCACAATCACAACACCCTGGCCCCAAACACAAACACCCACAATCATACACAATCACAACACCCTGACCCCAAACACAAACACAAAAAACATGACATGGTACCAAAACAGGCAAAGTTATTTCAAATGATGTCATCCACGTGTTGTGAGTGATGTAATGGCAGGTTGTGAGGTTGAGAGAGAGAGAGAGACACACACACGCACGCACATTCCAAACCTGAACAGTTGCTCTGGGCCCTTCCTCCCATCTCCTCTCCTCCACACCCTCACCCGAGGCCTGCTCCAAGACCCCAGCAGCCATTCTGACATGGCCTTCCTGCTTTTCTCCTGGACACGGGAATCATAGCAGGAACAAGAGCCGAAAGAAGCCAAGGATGGAAGGAGGGTTTGGAGAAAACTGGACAGAGCTACTCAAGTCCACCCACAGAACCAGTTGGGTCCAGAACTTGTTGTTTGTGCGCGTGTGTGTGTGTGTGTGTGTGTGAGCGTCAACGCGGCCACGCTCTGAGCTATGCAGTAGTGGAACACACACACACTCAAGTCTTTGTGTTTGAGGAGAGGAGTAGGCAGCAGGCCTGTGAGCCGATCACTCAGAACATCTATTCACTGTGTGTGAGTTACTAAAGAACACACACACACACACACACACACACAAATACACACACACACACACGTATGTACATTCCACCTGCTGTAAGAGTACATTACAGATGTATGATTGGAACTGGCATTTTGATTTTTTTTTTAATATTACAAATCATTAGTTGAAATATATTTATCAAAATGCCATCAGGTAGCCTGATATCAGATGTGTCCATGTAAACAAGATTATTAGGGAAATTCTTCTTCTTACACAGCATGTAAACGTTTTAAATCAAACTATTATACTAACCTGACTATTCACAATCAAACGATTAAATGAATCTGACTGTTCAGGGCTCTGTACTTGGTCCCCTCTCATTCATTATTTATGTCAATAACTTAGACAAAAAATGTGCAGCTTCACTTTTATCCTGATGATACTGTTATTTATTGTTGTGCCTCGTCTCTCACAAAAGCTTTCCAGAACTTGCAAACTGCTTTTTAATACTGTTCAACATACCTTGTGTCAATTGAAGCTTATCCCCAATACAGACAAAACTAAACTAATGGTGTTTTCTAAAGCAAGAAATAGACCTCTGAACCTTTCACCTATTATCCATCAGGGTAATGAGATTGAGACTGTACTTTTTGATCGATGACGACCTCTGTTTGGTTTTTTTAAATTGCATATTCAACAACTGACAAAAAAAAATTTGAAGCTTAGGTTGAAATATTATTTTGCTTATTTTGTTTTTCTTTTGAAGCTCGTATCAGCTGCATTTATGCCTAAACTAGAATATGGCGATATTTTAAATATGAATGCTTCTGCTCAGTGTTTGAGCTCAATTGACACCCTTTCAAATATATCTCAATGCTACATGGTAAACTGCAAAACCCTGACGCACCTCTGCAATTTACATACCAGGGTTGGCTGGCCTTCTGTACTCAAATCGTAGGCTCAGTCACTGGTATACTTCTATTTACAAAGACATTTTGGGTTCAAGGAGCTTTTATGTACTCTGCGCCATCGTCTTGGAACGCCTTACAAAATACTTCTAAACTGGAAGAGCTCGTCCCGATTGGTGTTTTCAAATCATTGAGGGATTTTGAGGATGTCAATGTTTTTAATTTGCCGTTTTATGATTTTGTTAAACTCTTGTGAATTCTATGTTTATTTTTTTTACTAGATTACCTGTAGTTGTTCATGTTGTCTGTCTGTAATTGTGTAATGACTTGGTGCTGCCTATCTTGGACAGGAGACTCTTGAAAAAGACATTTCAAATCTCAATGAGCCCTTCCTGGTTAAATATTTTTTTTTTAAATACATTCACAATAATCGTATAATTGTGTGCATACTCCGTGCTGGCCGTGTACACGATGAATGTTAAACCATTCTGACTGTCAGAAGTTGTCGGAGCCGAACATAGCGGCACTGAAATGGGCAGACATAGATAGACCCTGTCACACTGAATGAGCCAAGACGTCCGAAAATCGTTTACGACCTACGAATTTGCCCACAATGTGGAAATTTTGTCTGGGACAGCAAAACTGTGGCACAGGGACAGCTACACTCGTAGTCTGTGGGGGGTTTTACATAAGCAAAGTGCTCTGTAATTACCCAGGGTGGATCCTACATAATATGAGAGAGAGAGAGGGAGAGAGAGAGTGAGAGAGAGACAGAGAGACAGAGAGACAGAGAGAGAGAGACAGAGAGAGAGAGTGAAGAGAGACAGAGACAGATAGAGATAGAGAGAGAGAGAAGAGAGAGTGAAGAGAGAGAGAGAGACAGAGAGAGAGAGCGAGGAGAGAAGAGAGAGTGAAGAGAGAGAGACAGAGAGACAGGGAGAGAGAGAGAGAGAAGAGAGAGTGAAGAGAGAGAGAGACAGAGGAGAGAGAGAGAAGAGAGAGTGAAGAGAGAGAGAGAAGAGAGAGTGACGAGAGAGAGAGAAGAGAGAGTGACGAGAGAGACAGAGAGAGAAGAGAGAGACAGAGAGAGAAGAGAGAGAGAGAGAGAGAGAGAGAGAGACAGAGACAGAGACAGAGACAGAGAGACAGAGACAGAGACAGAGAGAGAAGAGAGAGACAGAGAGAGACAGAGAGAGACAGAGAGAGAAGAGAGAGAGAGAGAGAGAGACAGAGACAGAGAGAGAGACAGAGAGAGAGAGACAGAGACAGAGACAGAAGAGAGAGACAGAGAGAGAAGAGAGAGAGAGAGAGAGATAGAGAGAGAGAGGAGAGCAGATAGAGAAAAGGAGAATAAAAAATATTTAGTTATAGTGATTAAGAGAGAAATGTGGAATGAGCGAGAGAGAGAAAGACATGTGGTTGAGGTAAAATATAAGTCTCAATCTGTCTGAAATAACCCAAGGGTTATTATAACCTTGTCATATAATATTCCTGTGAAAATCCTTGAATGTCTCTCTCCACAGAGGAAAGAGAAGAGTGGGAAATAGAGAGGAGGGAGGAGAAGAGAATATGAAATGAGATGCAGTATGTTTTGACCTCTCTCTCTCTCCATCCATCCACATCTGTTCCTCCCTTTCGTTTGGCTTTGTTGTCATTGGACAGTTTCTATCCTCTATGTAAGGTTCCCCATACTGGCTCCAGTTCCACCTTAAAAATACCACCCAGCTCACCATAATCAGTCTGTCCTTAAAATGTGCCCCCGGCCAGGCTCTTATAGCAGAACACAAAACATTTATGTTGCCTTGGTTGCAAAAACGTATAAGCCAGTCTGTCAATGTATTAGAAGGTGACATGGACAGAGGGGGAGTGTGTGTGTGTCCGTCCAGGACAGGAAGCAGACACAGAGGATGTTCTGGCCCATATGCTCCTGAGACCTGCACTGCTGAGGCCCCTGTGGGAAACCATGGCAACATGACAGATGGGTGGAGGTGGGAGACCAGGGGGGATAACTTACTCATATATATCTTCAGACACAGCAAGAAAGTCAACTACTGAGAGCTTGAAAAACAACATATAAAACTATCATCTCTTGTTGGTACCAGAGGTTCCATGACAATAGCTTTCTCATGTGCAGTCTTACTAGAATCTAACACTGTTATTTGGTGCCAAAATGGCAGACATAACTAACCTTTTACCTAACTCATTTTCTGTGTCATCTGTTCAGCCATATCTCTATGCCCTTCCTTTCTCTCTGTCTCTCTCGACCTTTTCATCATCTCTCTCCATCCCTAGGAGAGCTGACCTTCTAGTTGAAACAGGACGACCCCTCCCTGCCCACCAACCCCCTGCTGGAAAGAAGAGATTAAATGTTTGTGTGTTCCTCCACCCTTGTCCTCCCACAGTAAAAAGTCCCCAGCAGAGCATCTCCTCTGGGGTTCAGAATGAGGTACAGACCACAACAACAACAACTCCTCCACAACCGCTGTTTACAAAGGTGTGTGTGCACACACACGTGTCTCACAAGGCCTGGGGGTTCTCAGAAGGGGACTACACAGGGGGGTTGAGAGGGAGGAAAAGAGAGCAGGAGAAGGAGACAGAGGGCAGTGTTTGATTCTAGGTGGTCTGAAAAATGATTAATACCTCTGATGATATAAACACTGTGTTCTCTCCTTAATCCCCCCCCCTCTCCCGCTGCCTGACCTTATACAAGTCCCAAAATATCAACCCCTCCCTCTCTCTTTATTCCCCTCTGACTACCTGCTCTCTACACCCGTCTTTCCCCCTCTCTCAGATCCCTTTCTTTCCCCCTCTCTCTCATCCCCTTCTTTCCCCCTCTCTCTCATCCCCTTCTTTCCCCCTCTCTCTCATCCCTTTCTTTCCCCCTCTCTCTCATCCCTTTCTTTCCCCCTCTCTCTCATCCCTTTCTTTCCCCCTCTCTCTCATCCCCTTCTTTCCCCCTCTCTCTCATCCCCTTCTTTCCCCCTCTCTCTCATCCCCTTCTTTCCCCCTCTCTCTCATCCCCTTCTTTCCCCCTCTCTCTCATCCCCTTCTTTCCCCCTCTCTCTCATCCCCTTCTTTCCCCCTCTCTCACACCCCCTCCTTTCTGTCCCTCTAACAGTCTCTGTGCTCCATCCCTCTCTTCCTAAAGTAAGGTGCTGGCGTGTGCCATGCCATACTGTTCCAGTGTACACTGTGAACTTCTGAGGTTAACCATCAGCTGCAGGGGACGCCTAAAGTAGTTAGGAGAGCAATATCGATGGCGAGAAGAGGGGAGGAAGGAGAGAGTGTGTGATATTGATCAGAATATTTCCCATATGTTGTTAGTGACAGGTCTATCTGAAACAGACTATGAGTGATCACTCCCACGCACGCCTGTGTAAATATGACCCTCGCCCTAAAAGTACAGTACAAATTGAAGTCGCTCATACACACTAGAATGACATTGAGTAAGTGCAGGGCTGTGTGAGTCAAAGGGGGTTCAGGGCCATTATGCCAGCGAGAAGATAGATAGGGCCACATTCCTGCTGCCTGTCTAAGTGAAAACACCTCAGACCGTTGGGAGCTGGTCCTTTTCATCGCTCTCCCCTCCTTCTCTAAATTCAATTCAATTCAAAGGATTTTATTGGCATGGGAAACTTATGTTTATAATTCCAAAGCAAATGGAATGGACAATAAACAGAAAGGGAAATAAACAAGGGAAACATTTAAAATAAAATAGACATTTCAAATGTTACGTAGTGTTGTAACAAGTAGTCTCTATACTTCCCTCTCTCCTCCTCCCCTCCCTCTCCTCCCCTCCCTCCATTTTTTCACACACTCTCTGAAACTATTCCGCTCCCTTCATTTTTGGCTCAGACTTCCCTCTTCTTTTCGCTGATCTTCTCCGTTTTTCCTCTCCAGTCTTCACCTGTCTCCCCCTCTCCCTCCCTCCCTCTCCCTCCCCCTCTATCCTCCCTCCCTCCCCCTCTCTCCCTCCCCCTCCCTCCCTCCCTCCCTCCCTCTATGTGTTCCTGTACCTGATATCTGGCTAAATCTCGCCTCAAGAAGTCTGAACGAGATGACCTCATCTCCCAGCAATGCTCACAGAGACGAGAGAAGAGGGGGAGGCAGGAGAGAGAGACGAGAGAAGAGTGGCGTATGAGAGAGAGAGAGAAGAGGGGCGCAGGAGAGAGAGATAAGATAGGGGGGCAGGAGAGAGAGACACAGAAATCTTAGAATCAGCTATTAAAGACTACCAGAACCCTCTGGATTATCAAATTACCTTGAATGAACTACAGGACAAAATACATCCCCTCCAACCCAAAAAGGCTTGTGGTGTTGATGGTATCCTCAATGAAATTATAAAATATACAGACCACAAATTACAATTGGCTATACTTCTACTCTTTAGCATCATCCTTAGCTCTGGCATCTTCCCCAATATTTGGAACCGAGGACTGATCACCCCAATCCACAAAAGTGGAGACAAATTTAACCCCAATAACTAACGTGGAATATGCGTCAACAGCAACCTTGGGAAAATCCTCTGCATTATCATTAACAGCAGACTTGTACATTTCCTCAGTGAAAACAATGTACTGAGCAAATGTCAAATTGTCTTTTACCAAATTATCATATGACAGACCACGTATTCACCCTGCACACCCTAATAGACAAACAAACAAACCAAAACAAAGGCAAAGTCTTCTCATGCTTTGTTGATTTCAAAAAAAGCCTTTGACTCGATTTGGCATGAGGGTCTGCTATACAAATTGATGGAAAGCGGTGCTGGGGGAAAAATATATGACATTATAAAATCCATGTACATAAACAACACATTTCTTTCCACGGGGTCGGGGGGTGAGACAGGGATGCAGCTTAAGCCCCACCCTCTTCAACATATATATCAACGAATTGGCGTGGGCACTAGAACAGTCTGCAGCAACCGGCCTCACCCTACTAGAATCTGAAGTCAAATGTCTACTGTTTGCTGATGATCTTGTGCTTCTGTCCTCAACCAAGGAGGGCCTACAGCAGCACCTAGATCTTCTGCACAGATTCTGCCAGACCTGGGCCCTGACAGTAAATCTCAGGAAGACCAAAATAATGGTGTTCCAAAAAAGGTCCAGTCACCAGGACCACAAATACAATTTCCATCTAGACACCGTTGCCCTAGAGCACACAAAAAACTATACATACCTTGGCCTAAACAGCGGCGCCACAGGTAACTTCCACAAAGCTGTGAACGATCTGAGAGACAAGGCAAAAAGGGCCTTCTATACGATCAAAAGGAACACAAAATTCAACATACCAATTAGGATCTGGCTAAAAATACTTGAATCAGTTATAGAACCCATTGCCCTTTATGGTTGTGAGGTCTGGGATCCGCTCACCAGCCCGCACCACGAAAAACAGCCCCAGACCATTATTCCACCTCTACCAAACTTTACAGTAGGCACTATGCATTGGGGCAGGTAGTGTTCTCCTGGCATCCGCCAAACCCAGATTCATCTATTGGACTGCGAGATGGCGAAATGTGATTCATTACTATGTAAACTTCCGACTTCAACTGTATGGAATCATGAGAATCACAATACATATAGAATCACGAGAATCACAATACATATAGAATCACGAGAATCACAATACATATAGAATCATGAGAATCACAATACATATAG
>NC_092170.1:35932167-35942167 GCF_045791955.1 Oncorhynchus clarkii lewisi
TGATTCATAAAGGGCCCCTCCTTGAACACATCATTACCAGCCTAATATGGGTAAGATACATGTCAGAACACAACTACATCTAGCTGTGTTGTTTTCATCCATGACAACAACAAACATTCAGCCTCCTCTCCTGCAACATCAAAACACACTTTTGACCACTTAGACACACACACACACACACACACACACACACACACACACACACACACACACACACACACACACACACACACGTTGGCAATGTTACTCACCACTCTGGGTTTGGCACTCTGTGGGGCTGGTGTGGTCAGCTCCTCACTGCTCTTCCTCTGCAGTCTGGGTTCTCTGGCACCACTGGGAGTAGCAGGGCTGGAGTTGGACCCGTCTGGTACAGGCACCGTTCCTCTAGACCCAGACTCAGAACCAGACGGCTCGCTCTCGCCCCCTGGAGCATTCAGGGCCAGAATATACCGCTTGGTCACATCTTCCAGGGAGGGGGCCTCCTCACTGGTGGGCTTACCCAGGATGGAGGGTTCACAGGCAGGTAGTAGGGAAGGCGGATCCCCTTGGGCTCGCTGGGGATGTGGAGGTGGGAAGATGGGGATGAAGGTGGCAGGTTCGCTGGCGTGGCGGACGTGCTTGGACCTAGTTTTGGGTTTGGGGGGGACCAGAGGCAATGGGGGGGTGAGATCAGTCTGGTCTTGATCCTGGTCCTCTGGACCTGGTTCCGAGTGGTCCGGCTCCTCTGATGCTGATTGGGTGACCCAGTTGGGGCGTTTCCTGTTGGTCCGCCGGCCCATTCCGGGAGACACAAGCTCCGCTAATTTGAGGTCAGAGTTCAATATCTCCCCTCCTCCCACTCTGTCTGTGTCATCACTATGGAGACAGGAGTGCACCTTCCTTTCTGATTGGGAGCCGAATTTCCCGACTTCATTGTTGCCATGACGACTAAGTAATGGGTGTCCACATTCATCTCCGAGCTCCCACAGCTCATCTCTCTGCTCACTCAGGATTGGCTCACTGCTGGAGGGCGGGATCTGACCAGGCTGATCCAGCTCACTGACTGGTTCTTTAGGGTGATAGTGACTTTTGAACCCTGGTTCATCAAGCAGGGGGCCGTCACCACGGCGACTGGGGTCAGAGAAGGACTTCTTCTTCGTGGCTTTTCCGCTGTTCTTGTCATCCGTCATCAGTCTGTCCATCGCTCCTGGCTCCGCAACAATGTTCCGGATCACATTGCTGTAGTCGTCACGGAGACCACCATCACTGCACAGCGATAGGTCGCTAGCCACGCTGCCCGTGCACTCTGATAGATCAGCTGCAGAGGACGACTCTGGGACACTTCCTCCTCCGACTCCTCCTGCCCCCTTGGAGGAGAGAGAGAGAGACCCCAGCAGGTTACTATCCACAGAGAAGCTGTTATTCCCTTCTTCTGACACAGAGTGGCGCCGGTGAGGCATGGGGTCGCTTAGCGAACGGTAAACATCCCCGTTCCCGTTGGACTCCCCGGTGCTGCCGTTGCTGGAGTCAGAGCCCGCGTTCCCGGTTGAGGAGAACTTACGGCGGCGGCGGATAGCACTCGGAGTGGGAGGAGCCTCAAGTCCTGGGACTGAGGCACTCTGGGATACATTGGCCCTCCCGCTAGTACTGTTGTTGTTATTGACGCCGCTCATCTCTGTTACTACAGCAATGCTCTCAATCTCAATCCCACAGGTAGGAACAGAGACAGGGTTCTCTCGTTTCTCTCTCGCTCCTCCGTTTAACCCTGATCCCTCTCGCATTCCCTCGTTTAACCCTGATCCCTCTCGCATTCCCTCGTGTAACCCTGGCCATTCCTCCTCAAGCAGAGCAGACTGCTTCCAGATGGTCAGGGGTTGATCCAGCACATCTCTGGCCAACGATGATCCTAAACTTGACCTGACAAATAACCTCTCAGGGTCACCCAGTCCAGCCTCTGGTTCTGTGACTATGCCCTCATCAGTGAGGCTCGACTCATGACCCGATAGCTCATCAACAGATCGGTCATAAAAAACGTTCTCCTCAGAATCTCCCTTATGTTGGAACTTCTCTCTTTCTCTGTTTTCACACTCCCTCCTCTCTTTTTCCCCTGAAACGGCAACCTCAGCTTCTCTAGCTCTCCTCTCATCTTTTAATTCACCTCCCTCACCCTCTTTTATCTCCTGCTCCTCCACTTGTTTTCTTTTGAAACCCTCGTCTTCAGTGCCATCTGTTGCTAGCACATCATCATCATCATCATTGTCAACATCCTCGAGAGCGCTCATCTGGCAGATATCTCTGATTACCTGTCTGGCCTCCTGGACATACCGGTCCTGCAACGGAGTGGGCATCACATCCTCATACCCATAACCCCCTGCTCTGCAGTCTCCTCCATCACTCTCCACCTCTCTGTCAGGCACCGCCCCCCTCCCTCCATCCCTCTCTTCGTCTTGATCCAGACATTGCTCAGAAGAGCTTCTTTTAGCCGAGGAGCCGGCTGGATGTTGCCTCCCTACTGGTTTATCGGAGTAAGTGAAGGATTTGGCACGTCTGAGAGTTGCAGTGAGGTCCTTTAATGAAGGGCGGAGTCCTGGGTAGAGGCCTCTTGACCCCATCCTGTACACCGTAGATGACCCCTCAGTAACCCCTGACCTGTCTGTCTTTCGAACTCTGAGATCTGATAGGTCACTTTTCAGGAAGCTGAGGAGAGACATAGTTTCTGAGGCTATGTCCGGGTTTGACATTGACATCCTGTTCTTGTCCTTATCACCGACAACGCCACCACTTAGCAACCGACGGAACACTGTAGTCTCCTCCCTAGCAACCCCTCCAGTGTCCCCTGTGGCTGGGGATGGGGGATTGACAGGGGGAAGAATGCGGGGTTGGCCTCTAACAGGGGCGGGGGAAATGTTATCCCCGTGTCCGAAGCTGGGGGAGCGGTACATGGTGAAGTTACCGTGGTAGGTCTTACTGAGCATGGAAGAGGAAGCACCAACCACACTGCCTGGGGTAGTAACATTACAGTTCACCCTTCTGTTAGCATAGCTAGCTTGGTCCTCTTCTTTCAGCGTCTCGGTGCTACAGTATCTACTGCTGCTCTGCGAGCCACCGGGACTCAAAATAAATGACGAAATGTTGACCTTTGACACCCGCGACACCCCTGAGAGGGGTGTGGTTATGCGAGATGTCCCCGCCCCGACTGATGTGTATTTGCGTCTGTAGCTCCCCTGAGCTCCCATCTGGTTAGGAGTGGAATTGCGTCCCCACAGTGCTGGACAGGTGCTAGAGGCTTTGGGTTCTCTGAGCCAGTTCCGGGAGCTCCCAGTCTGTTCTGCGGTGATGTTCTGTTGGTGTCTCTCAAGGTGTTCCATCATACCCGTCTGCTCGTCGTCACTGTCGTCTGATTCGCCATCGTCTCGCCCCGTAGCTACGGCAACCTCGTTGTTCTTTTTTCTCAGTGAGCGGCGTCTCACGGTGTCTCTGCTGGGTCCTAGTGAAGCAGGGCTGTCCTCCTCACTGCCTGAAGACCTGCCGAGGACCTTACCACCCCACCAGCCATTCTTACCGCGGGAGAGGTAACCTCCACTGACACCTAACGATTGAGGGCTCCTTCCTCCTGCTCGGTGGTGGTACTCCTCTTCTTCGTCTCCTGAGCTGAACCTCCAGCGGGCTGTGATGGCTGCCCTGGCTGAGGCTCTATCAGAGGAGGGGGCCACCGGTCTGGAGGAGCTATGTGAGGAATGTAAACTGTCCCTGGGCTGTCCGGCCCCCTGGCTTTGCCTCTGCTCTCCAGAGGGGCGGACACGGGAGGAGGAGAGGCCCCTGGAGTTGCTCCGAGGTGGGGGGGCGGGTGCAGTGGTGAGGACAGAGGGTGGAGGATCAGAGTTCAGACTAGAAGTCCAGGTCTCAGGCCCCTCTCCTCCACTGCTGGGGCTGTCGGCTCTGTGTGTGTTTGATGGCTGGGCCACCCTAAGAAACCTACCACTTCTACGAATACTAGTGCTGGCTGGCTCAATCTCTGCCTCGTCTGAGTAGTGCTGGTCAGGGTGAAAGGCTGAGTCTATGCCCTGGTGTCTCCTCTCTCTGCCCAGGGAGGCAGCCCTGCTGAGGTGTCTGTCTGACAGTGAGAGGCTAGTGGCTTCAGGGGTTGGGCTGTTGGGAGACTGCCTGTCGCTTATGTCTGCTAAAGAGTTGTCTTTAGAGCTGGCGGAGGGCTGGCGCTGGTTAGAACACTTTAAATCCTCTGCATCAAAAAGCTCTCTGATCTTGGTGACACTGGGCCAGTAGGTTAGGTCAACGTGAACAGGAGGATCTCCATGGTGACTTGGGAAATAGCTCCTGTGTGACTTGCAGGCAGGCACCCCACTGACAAAAACGTAATCCTCAGTGTTCGAAGTCTTACTGCAGTTGTTGTTATAAGAGACAGACGGATCAATGTGGGAATAATCTATTTTACCAGCCCCAACGCTGCCTTGAGGAGATTTGCGAGTATACACCCATTTTTGATTTCTCTCCGAATCCGATCCAGAGACCGAGTCTGTGCCTGAATAAAACGTTTGTTCGTGAACTTTAGTGTCATTCGGAGACACTGTTAAAACCGTGTCAGTAACTTGTAAATATCCACTGTCCTCATGGAATGATTTCCGAGATGGGGACCCTTCTCCCCTGTTGCTTTTAACCCTGGGTAAAGTTGTGCTTTTCCCGGCAACGTTACTGCCAGGGCTCGGCGCTCCATGCGTTCGAGACGAATTAGTGCTACTGAACTTCTCTGTGAGTTGGCGAATAGAGGGAGAAATGGAGGAGAGAGGAGTGGAAGAGCATTTCTTTAGCTCTGCGGTTGGGAGGCTGGCAGCGGAGATTTTAGAAACTTTCCTTGACACACTAACATTACGCATAGCCGAGGGCTGCACTTTCTCTGCCGCTGCTGTAGATGGAGGGGGAAGGGCGCTGCTACTACCCTCCAAATTCGTTGTTTTGTTTAGTTGTTCTTCACAGCAACTTTTGTTCGCGCTACAACCTAACTTTTTGAAAGAGACACTGCGATACACCTTCTCCTTTTCTGCCATTGTGCACGTCTTTATTTTGTTCGTTTATCTCCTTTTGCTAATTCATTGATCCAGCACCTTTTCTTTCTGCAGTGCCTAGTTTTAACCCCCGTTCAACCTGGTACAATAGGCGACTTTTAACCACAACTTGCAGGCAAGGGTTTCTCTCTACTCCACTGAAAAGAGGGCTAAGGGTTTACACTAAAATGAGAGTGAATTGTGGAGTAAACAAAGTGAAAGAAATAGATAACTATTCTGCATTCTGACCTTACAATATGTCCTCTCGAATCGCATCCAAGCACGACGAAAAAGGGCAAAAGTTTGTCCAAACGTTTCTCCCTTCAACTATGCAGGGTTTTTTTTCTCCATAGATTCCCCCATATTCCCGAATCTTTCCCATCACTTTATCCACGCGGATTGCCCTAAACTCACAATTCACTATAATCCCGAACTGTTGCTATGTTCCTTATTTTTGTTGACATAATTGAGTGATTTGTGTTTTTGAATGCAAATGCCTGAGAATGAGAGAATAGTCGTGGGCGGGACTAGTCGGGGTATAAGGGCTGTCATAGCCCCTCGGGAATAGGCAGAAAAACCCATTTCCTTTTAGATGGGGATAAACAGATATTGCGGGCAGAGAGGGATAATTATAGCTCAGGACCGTGTAAACCGTCGGAGCGCTGAGAAAATGTACTTGAAACTAAATTAAACTAGAATAACATTTGGTAACAGTGTTTCCACTGTCAGTGTATTTAATTAAGTGATTATTAAGTGCTGACTCACGCGGGGTCGTGAGTGTCGTGTTTGCGAATTGTGTCAACGTTTATAAAGCATTTTCTCTCGTGCACAAGGGTTTATGGTTTTTCCCATGACTTGTCTGGTAAAGTAGCTCTTTGTTCGAGCAGGGCTATTATACCGTCCTCTGGGCGATGGAATGTTGACCGCAGCGCCATCTTACGGTCGATGTATAAAAGTTCATCATCCTTTTTGCTCTTAGTGTCGAGCCTATGACCTGCCTCTCCCAAAAACCTGCTCCCACTGTTTTTGTAGATGAGGGGCAGAGCAGGAACAGAACATTTCCAATGAATATATGAACTGTATACCAGAATAAAACTCATTTGGTTGATACATGTAATCTTTATTGACAACAGCAAGTTCATTACAGTGTCAACAGGCTTGTTAAATTGGAGAGGCCATCTACAAAGCAGAGGTATGAAACAGCTCAACTAATAAATACATGTACTAACAAGTGAAGAAATAAAAACTAATTTTGTAACAAAAATATAATTCAAGTTCTCTTTATGTTATAAAAATAAGACTTCACTGTAAAACAAAAAAAAGAAGAATACACTGACTCAAATATATCCGCTCCAAGAAGAGCATGACATCTACCTTGGTTCCTATTAGACCCATACAGACATGTGCCCCACATATAAAACGTATCACTTCATTAAGGGCCTTAAGCTAAGGAAGAGGTTAAACAAACACACACACACACACACACACACACACACACACACACACACACACACATCACATTCCAGACAGACTTAGGAACAAAAACATCAGCTGTCACTCACATTTGACCAAAACAAGCCAATAATGTGTGGTATTGAGTAATCCAATCTTCTGCAGCTGATACACATGGAAACAACAGCGGATCTGTCAGTCCTGTGATATTCTCTTGGAGACTTATTTATTTACAAAGCCATGGTTTGAAAAAAAAATAACAGAAAAACAAAACACATTAAGCAACATTTAACTAAAATAAAACTATACCTCATCCTGTAGTGGCAAAACTATTGAGCAGTGAATTAGACCACAAAGCATCAGTATCCATCTACATGCCAGGGATGCGTTGTCATGCATACAAGTGCTTATTTCAAGACATTTCAAATGTTTGTCTCAGACATTCTCACTTTTAGAATATATGTCTAAATACCTATTAGATAGGAAAGGTACAGTACACACAAGAAACAGGTCACCACAGTCGAAACAGACAGTCCATTTCAAAAGGATAATTCAACCCCAGAATATATATATATATATATATTTAAATGAAACTCTGGCCAATTTGGTGAAAGTATGTATTCTATCGGTAGGTCAAATAAAACATTTCCTAGTGATTTAACTTGGAAGTGGTCAGTCGGTGAAATCAGGAAATCGTGTAGGAACGCGTCATAGCTAGATGGTTCTCATCACGTTTCATAAAAGCTTTTAAAAACAATTACCTGCACTCCAGATCACCAAATCGGCCAATAGATGGGCATACTTGTCTAGAGCGCATCCACTCATTTACATATATAACGGGTGGGTCTAATCCTGAGTGCTGATTGGTTAAAACCGCATTCCAGCCGGTGTCTATTCCGCAAATTACCACTGGCTAAATCTATGACGTTAAATGCCGATTTACTCTGTTCCATCTCACTGCGCAATCCACTGTCTCATCCACCCAGCCAGGAAATGTATAAACTTCATCTCCACTATAAAAAAGCATTTAGACATTCTCACATTTTTTTGGGACTAACATTTAGTTTTCAACAGCGGATATTTGTATAAACCTTGCTGTCTCGATCTCCGACATTTGCAACATTGTTTCAATAATTCCCCCATAGCCAGTGTCTCGGGCCTAACAACACCCGTGTCAATATATCCTCCAAAGACCGGCTTTTCGGGCAAATATCATGACAAAGTAAACATTTCACTTAGATATGCTCAATCTAAAACACTGTACCAATTTATTCAACTCAGTTTTGTCCTTCAAGTACCATCTTGCAATGCATACTGTGTGCCTGTGGGAAAACGTGGATCATTGTTGAAACCATGGATCATTGTTGCCATAACAACGTATACTGTTCTCACTCTGGGCAGAAAGGAACTGCAAACTGAACAGTGAGATATACTCCTAAATTGATAGTAGATTGTTTAGGTGATTTTACAGCCAACTAGCTACTTTACATGCTGATATTGACTTTGCTATTGTTGTGTGTAGCCACGTTTGCTAGCAAGCCCAGAAAGAGAGCATTGCATGTTTTGTAGTTGACTTGAGCTGCAAAACATTCCACATCGATTTTCAAATAGCTAAAAATTAAATATTTGTTCAAAAAAAAATATGTATATATATATATATATATATATACTGCTCAAAAAAATAAAGGGAACACTTAAACAACACAATGTAACTCCAAGTCAATCACACTTCTGTGAAATCAAACTGTCCACTTAGGAAGCAACACTGATTGACAATAAATTTCACATGCTGTTGTGCAAATGGAATAGACAACAGGTGGAAATTATAGGCATTTAGCAAGACACCCCCAATAAAGGAGTGGTTCTGCAGGTGGTGACCACAGACCACTTCTCAGTTCCTATGCTTCCTGGCTGATGTTTTGGTCAGAGTGCAGCTCATCCAGGATGGCACATCAATGCGAGATGTGGCAAGAAGGTTTGCTGTGTCTGTCAGCGTAGTGTCCAGAGCATGGAGGCGCTACCAGGAGACCAGTACATCAGGAGACGTGGAGGAGGCCTTAGGAGGGCAACAACCCAGCAGCAGGACCGCTACCTCCACCTTTGTGCAAGGAGGAGCACTGCCAGAGCCCTGCAAAATGATCTCCAGCAGGCCACAAATGTGCATGTGTCTGCTTAAACGGTCAGAAACAGACTCCATGAGGGTGGTATGAATCAAATCAAATCAAATGTATTTATATAGCACTTCGTACATCAGCTGATATCTCAAAGTGCTGTACAGAAACCCAGGCTAAAACCCCAAACAGCAAGCAATGCAGGTGTAGAAGCACGGTGGCTAGGAAAAACTCCCTAGAAAGGCCAAAACCTAGGAAGAAACCTAGAGAGGAACCAGGCTATGTGGGGTGGCCAGTCCTCTTCTGGCTGTGCCGGGTGGAGATTATAACAGAACATGGCCAAGATGTTCAAATGTTCATAACTGACCAGCATGGTCGAATAATAATAATAAGGCAGAACATGAGGGCCTGATGTCCACAGGTGGGGGTTGTGCTTACAGCCCAACACCATGCAGGACGTTTGGCATTTGCCAGAGAACACCAAGATTGGCAAATTCGCAACTGTGCTCTTCACAGATGAAAGCAGGTTCACACTGAGCACATGTGACAGAGTCTGGAGACGCCATGGAGAACTTTCTGCTGCCTGCAACATCCTCCAGCATCACCGGTTTGGCGGTGGGTCAGTCATGGTGTGGGGTGGCATTTCTTTGGGGGGCCTCACAGCCCTCCATGTGCTCGCCAGAGGTAGCCTGACTGCCATTAGGTACCGAGATGAGATCCTCAGACCCCTTGTGAGACCATATGCTGGTGAGGTTGGCCCTGGGTTCCTCCTACTGCAAGACAATGCTAGACCTCATGCGGCTGGAGTGTGTCAGCAGTTCCTGCAAGAGGAAGGCATTGATGCTATGGACTGGCCCACCCGTGCTATGGACTGGCCCGGCATGCTCATCGGGAGCATGCCCAGGTGTTGTAGGGAGGTCATACAGGCACGTGGAGGCCACACACACACTACTGAGCCTCATTTTGACTTGTTTTAAGGACATTACATCAAAGTTGGATCAGCCTGTAGTGTGGTTTTCCACTTTAATTTTGAGTGTGACTCCAAATCCAGACCTCCATGGGTTGATACATTTGATTTCCACTGATAATTTGTGTGATTTTGTTGTCAGCACATTCAACTATGTAAAGAAAAAGTATTTAATAAGAATATTTCATTCATTCAGATCTAGGATGTGTTATTTTAGTGTTCCCTTTATTTCTTTGAGCAGTGTATATTGTTTTCTTAAATTAGTGTTATACACTGTTAATTATAGGAATTTGTGGTTTGGGGTGGATTATTCCTTTAAGGCCATGGGACATGTAGGTAACACACGCCACCTAGTGGCTCATATAGTAAACAGACATACAGGATGCATTACATAATACTATGGCAACCAAACGCAGTGTTGTGGCTGACTA